>NW_027490916.1:0-32046 GCF_050948175.1 Xylocopa sonorina | reverse complement strand
AGTTTTATGTATTCCTCGTCTACACTTCAAATGAATGTAAATGCGACACTTCCTTGCAAGGAAATAGCGTTTGCAGATGTCTACGTATCGTAGCAATAGTGTTCTTATGATTCTTAAAACGCGATATCGCATCTCATTTCTATGTTTCATGGTAAGATATTATATGATTTGCGAAGTGCTATGTATTCCTCGTCTACACTTCAAATGAATGTAAATGCGACACTGCCTTGCAAGGAAATAGCGTTTGCAGATGTTTACGAATCGTAGCAATAGATTTCTAATGCTTCTTAAAACGCGATATCGCATCTCATTTCTATGTTTCATGGTAAGATATAATATGATTTGCGATGTGTCATGTATTCCTCGTCCACACTTCAAATGAATGTAAATGCGACACTTCCTTGCTAGGAAATAGCGTTTGCAGATGTCTAGCTATCGTAGCAATAGAGTTCTAATGCTTCTTAAAACGCGATATCGCATCTCTTTTCTATGTTTCATGGTAAGATATAATATGATTTGCGAAGTGTCATGTATTCCTCGTCTACACTTCAAATGAATGTATATGCGACACTTCCTTGCAAGGAAATAGCGTTTGCAAATGTCTACGTATCGTAGGGATAGAGTTCTAATGCTTCTTAAAACGTGATATCGTATCTCATTTCGATGTTTCATGGTAAGACATAATATGATTGGCGAAGTGTTATGTATTCCTTGCCTACACTTCAAATGAATGTAAATGCGACACTTCCTTGCTAGGAAATAGCGTTTGCAGATGTCTACGTATCGTAGAAATGGATTTCTAATGCTTCTTAAAACGCGATATCGCATCTCATTTCTATGTTTCATGGTAAGATATAATATGATTTGCGAAGTGTCACGTATTCCTCGTCTACACTTCAAATGAATGTAAATGCGACACTTCCTTGCTAGGAAATAGCGTTTGCAGATGCCTAGGTATCGTAGCAATAGTGTTCTAATGCTTCTTAAAACGCGATATCGCATCCCATTTCTATGTTTCATGGTAAGATATAATATGATTTGCGAAGTGTTATGTATTCCTCGTCTACACTTCAAATGAATGATAATGCGACACTTCCTTGCACGGAAATAGCGTTTGCAGATGTCTACGTATCGTAGCAATAGAGTTCTTATGGTTCTTAAAACGCGATATTGCATCTCATTTCTATGTTTCATGGTAAGATATAATATGATTTGCGAAGAGTTATGTATTCCTCGTCTACACTTCAAATGAATGTGAATGCGACACTTCCTTGCAAGGAAATAGCGTTCGCAGATGTCTACGTATCGTAGCAATAGAGTTCTTATGCTTCTTAAAACGCGATATCGCATCTCATTTCTATGTTTCATGATAAGATATAATATGATTTGCGAAGTGTCATGTATTCCTCGTCTACACTTCAAATGTATGTAAATGCGACACTTCCTTGCTAGGAAATAGCGTTTGCAGATGTCTACGTATCGTAGCAATAGTGTTCTTATGATTCTAAAAACGCGATATCGCATCTCATTTCTATGTTTCATGGTAAGATATTATATGATTTGCGAAGTGCTATGTATTCCTCGTCTACACTTCAAATGAATGTAAATGCGACACTGCCTTGCAAGGAAATAACGTTTGCAGAAATCTACGAATCGTAGCAATAGATTTCTAATGCTTCTTAAAACGCGATATCGCATCTCATTTCTATGTTTCATGGTAAGATATAATATGATTTGCGATGTGTCATGTATTCCTCGTCTACACTTCAAATGAATGTATATGCGACACTTCCTTGCAAGGAGATAGCGTTTGCAGATGTCTACCTATCGTAGCAATAGTGTTCTAATGCTTCTTAAAACGCGATATCGCATCTCATTTCTATGTTTCATGGTAGGATATAATATGATTTGCGAAGTGTTATGTATTCCTAGTCTACACTTCAAATGAATGTAAATGCGACACTTCCTTGCAAGGAAATAGCGTTTGCAGATGTCTACGTATCGTAGCAATAGAGTTCTAATGCTTCTTAAAACGCGATATCGCATCTCATTTCTATGTTTCATGGTAAGATATAATATGATTTGCGAAGTGTTATGTATTCCTAGTCTACACTTCAAATGAATGTAAATGCGACACTTCCTTGCAAGGAAATAGCGTTTGCAGATGTCTACGTATCGTAGCAATAGTGTTCTTATGATCCTTAAAACGCAATATCGCATCTCATTTCTATGTTTCATGGTAAGATATAATATGATTTGCGAAGTGCTATGTATTCCTCGTCTACACTTCAAATGAATGTAATTGCGACACTTCCTTGCAAGGAAATAGCGTTTGCAGATGTCTACGCATCGTAGCAATAGATTTCTAATGCTTCTTAAAACGCGATATCGCATCTCATTTCTATGTTTCATGGTAAGATATAATATGATTTGCGATGTGTCATGTATTCCTCGTCTACACTTCAAATGAATGTAAATGCGACACTTCCTTGCTAGGAAATAGCGTTTGCAGATGTCTAGGTATCGTAGCAATAGAGTTCTAATGCTGCTTAAAACGCGATATCGCATCTCATTTCTATGTTTCATGGTAGGATATAATATGATTTGCGAAGGTCATGTATTCCTCGTCTACACTTCAAATGTATGTAAATGCGACACTTCCTTGCTAGGAAATAGCGTCTGCAGATGTCTAGGTATCGTAGCAATAGAGTTCTTATGCTTCTTAAAACGCGATATCGCATCTCATTTCTATGTTTCACGGTAAGATATAATATGATTTGCGAAGTGTCATGTATTCCTCGTCTACACTTCAAATGAATGTAAATGCGACACTTCCTTGCTAGGGAAGAGCGTCTGCAGATGTCTAGGTATCGTAGCAATAGAGTTCTAATGCTTCCTAAAACGCGATATCGCATCTCATTTCTATGTTTCATGGTAAGATATAATATGATTTGCGAAGTGTCATGTATTCCTCGTCTACACTTCAAATGAATGTAAATGCCACACTTCCTTGCTAGGAAAGAGCGTCTGCAGATGTCTAGGTATCGTAGCAATAGAGTTCTAATGCTTCCTAAAACGCGATATCGCATCTCGTTTCTATGTTTCATGGTAAGATATAATATGATTTGCGATGTTTTATGTATTCCTCGTCTACACTTCAAATGAATGTAAATGCGACACTTCCTTGCAAGGAAATAGCGTTTGCAGATGTCTACGTATCGTAGCAATAGTGTTCTTGTGATTCTTAAAACGCGATATCGCATCTCATTTCTATGTTTCATGGTAAGATATTATATGATTTGCGAAGTGCTATGTATTCCTCGTCTACACTTCAAATGAATGTAAATGCGACACTTCCTTGCTAGGAAATAGCGTCTGCAGATGTCTAGGTATCGTAGCAATAGAGTTCTTATGGTTCTTAAAACGCGATATTGCATCTCATTTCTATGTTTCATGGTAAGATATAATATGATTTGCGAAGTGTCATGTATTCCTCGTCTACACTTCAAATGAATGTAAATGCGACACTTCCTTGCTAGGAAATAGCGTCTGCAGATGTCTAGGTATCGTAGCAATAGGGTTCTAATGCTTCTTAAAACGCGATATCGCATCTCATTTCTATGTTTCATGGTAAGATATAATATGATTTGCGAAGTGTTATGTATTCCTCGTCTACACTTCAAATGAATGATAATGCGACACTTCCTTGCACGGAAATAGCGTTTGCAGATGTCTACGTATCGTAGCAATAGAGTTCTTATGGTTCTTAAAACGCGATATTGCATCTCATTGCTATGTTTCATGGTAAGATATAATATGATTTGCGAAGAGTTATGTATTCCTCGTCTACACTTCAAATGAATGTGAATGCGACACTTCCTTGCAAGGAAATAGCGTTCGCAGATGTCTACGTATCGTAGCAATAGAGTTCTTATGCTTCTTAAAACGCGATATCGCATCTCATTTCTATGTTTCATGGTAAGATATAATATGATTTGCGAAGTGTCATGTATTCCTCGTCTACACTTCAAATGTATGTAAATGCGACACTTCCTTGCTAGGAAATAGCGTTTGCAGATGTCTACGTATCGTAGCAATAGTGTTCTTATGATTCTTAAAACGCGATATCGCATCTCATTTCTATGTTTCATGGTAAGATATTATATGATTTGCGAAGTGCTATGTATTCCTCGTCTACACTTCAAATGAATGTAAATGCGACACTGCCTTGCAAGGAAATAACGTTTGCAGATATCTACGAATCGTAGCAATAGATTTCTAATGCTTCTTAAAACGCGATATCGCATCTCATTTCTATGTTTCATGGTAAGATATAATATGATTTGCGAAGTGTCACGTATTCCTCGCCTACACTTCAAATGAATGTAAATGCGACACTTCCTTGCTAGGAAATAGCGTCTGCAGATGTCTAGGTATCGTAGCAATAGAGTTCTAATGCTTCTTAAAACGCGATATCGCATCTCATTTCTATGTTTCATGGTAAGATATAATATGATTTGCGAAGTGTTATGTATTCCTCGTCTACACTTCAAATGAATGATAATGCGACACTTCCTTGCACGGAAATAGCGTTTGCAGATGTCTACGTATCGTAGCAATAGAGTTCTTATGGTTCTTAAAACGCGATATTGCATCTCATTTCTATGTTTCATGGTAAGATATAATATGATATGCGAAGAGTTATGTATTCCTCGTCTACACTTCAAATGAATGTGAATGCGACACTTCCTTGCAAGGAAATAGCGTTCGCAGATGTCTACGTATCGTAGCAATAGAGTTCTTATGCTTCTTAAAACGCGATATCGCATCTCATTTCTATGTTTCATGGTAAGATATAATATGATTTGCGAAGTGTCATGTATTCCTCGTCTACACTTCAAATGTATGTAAATGCGACACTTCCTTGCTAGGAAATAGCGTTTGCAGATGTCTACGTATCGTAGCAATAGTGTTCTTATGATTCTTAAAACGCGATATCGCATCTCATTTCTATGTTTCATGGTAAGATATTATATGATTTGCGAAGTGCTATGTATTCCTCGTCTACACTTCAAATGAATGTAATTGCGACACTTCCTTGCAAGGAAATAGCGTTTGCAGATGTCTACGCATCGTAGCAATAGATTTCTAATGCTTCTTAAAACGCGATATCGCATCTCATTTCTATGTTTCATGGTAAGATATAATATGATTTGCGAAGTGTCATGTATTCCTCGTCTACACTTCAAATGAATGTAAATGCCACACTTCCTTGCTAGGAAAGAGCGTCTGCAGATGTCTAGGTATCGTAGCAATAGAGTTCTAATGCTTCCTAAAACGCGATATCGCATCTCATTTCTATGTTTCATGGTAAGATATAATATGATTTGCGATGTTTTATGTATTCCTCGTCTACACTTCAAATGAATGTAAATGCGACACTTCCTTGCAAGGAAATAGCGTTTGCAGATGTCTACGTATCGTAGCAATAGTGTTCTTGTGATTCTTAAAACGCGATATCGCATCTCATTTCTATGTTTCATGGTAAGATATTATATGATTTGCGAAGTGCTATGTATTCCTCGTCTACACTTCAAATGAATGTAAATGCGACACTTCCTTGCTAGGAAATAGCGTCTGCAGATGTCTAGGTATCGTAGCAATAGAGTTCTTATGGTTCTTAAAACGCGATATTGCATCTCATTTCTATGTTTCATGGTAAGATATAATATGATTTGCGAAGTGTCATGTATTCCTCGTCTACACTTCAAATGAATGTAAATGCGACACTTCCTTGCTAGGAAATAGCGTCTGCAGATGTCTAGGTATCGTAGCAATAGGGTTCTAATGCTTCTTAAAACGCGATATCGCATCTCATTTCTATGTTTCATGGTAAGATATAATATGATTTGCGAAGTGTTATGTATTCCTCGTCTACACTTCAAATGAATGATAATGCGACACTTCCTTGCACGGAAATAGCGTTTGCAGATGTCTACGTATCGTAGCAATAGAGTTCTTATGGTTCTTAAAACGCGATATTGCATCTCATTGCTATGTTTCATGGTAAGATATAATATGATTTGCGAAGAGTTATGTATTCCTCGTCTACACTTCAAATGAATGTGAATGCGACACTTCCTTGCAAGGAAATAGCGTTCGCAGATGTCTACGTATCGTAGCAATAGAGTTCTTATGCTTCTTAAAACGCGATATCGCATCTCATTTCTATGTTTCATGGTAAGATATAATATGATTTGCGAAGTGTCATGTATTCCTCGTCTACACTTCAAATGTATGTAAATGCGACACTTCCTTGCTAGGAAATAGCGTTTGCAGATGTCTACGTATCGTAGCAATAGTGTTCTTATGATTCTAAAAACGCGATATCGCATCTCATTTCTATGTTTCATGGTAAGATATTATATGATTTGCGAAGTGCTATGTATTCCTCGTCTACACTTCAAATGAATGTAAATGCGACACTGCCTTGCAAGGAAATAACGTTTGCAGATATCTACGAATCGTAGCAATAGATTTCTAATGCTTCTTAAAACGCGATATCGCATCTCATTTCTATGTTTCATGGTAAGATATAATATGATTTGCGATGTGTCATGTATTCCTCGTCTACACTTCAAATGAATGTAAATGCGACACTTCCTTGCTAGGAAATAGCGTTTGCAGATGTCTAGGTATCGTAGCAATAGAGTTCTAATGCTTCTTAAAACGCGATATCGCATCTCATTTCTATGTTTCATGGTAAGATATAATATGATTTGCGAAGTGTCATGTATTCCTCGTCTACACTTCAAATGAATGTATATGCGACACTTCCTTGCAAGGAAATAGCGTTTGCAAATGTCTACGTATCGTAGGGATAGAGTTCTAATGCTTCTTAAAACGTGATATCGTATCTCATTTCTATGTTTCATGGTAAGATATAATATGATTGGCGAAGTGTTATGTATTCCTTGCCTACACTTCAAATGAATGTAAATGCTACACTTCCTTGCTAGGAAATAGCGTTTGCAGATGTCTACGTATCGTAGAAATAGATTTCTAATGCTTCTTAAAACGCGATATCGCATCTCATTTCTATGTTTCATGGTAAGATATAATATGATTTGCGAAGTGTCACGTATTCCTCGCCTACACTTCAAATGAATGTAAATGCGACACTTCCTTGCTAGGAAATAGCGTCTGCAGATGTCTAGGTATCGTAGCAATAGAGTTCTAATGCTTCTTAAAACGCGATATCGCATCTCATTTCTATGTTTCATGGTAAGATATAATATGATTTGCGAAGTGTTATGTATTCCTCGTCTACACTTCAAATGAATGATAATGCGACACTTCCTTGCACGGAAATAGCGTTTGCAGATGTCTACGTATCGTAGCAATAGAGTTCTTATGGTTCTTAAAACGCGATATTGCATCTCATTTCTATGTTTCATGGTAAGATATAATATGATTTGCGAAGAGTTATGTATTCCTCGTCTACACTTCAAATGAATGTGAATGCGACACTTCCTTGCAAGGAAATAGCGTTCGCAGATGTCTACGTATCGTAGCAATAGAGTTCTTATGCTTCTTAAAACGCGATATCGCATCTCATTTCTATGTTTCATGGTAAGATATAATATGATTTGCGAAGTGTCATGTATTCCTCGTCTACACTTCAAATGTATGTAAATGCGACACTTCCTTGCTAGGAAATAGCGTTTGCAGATGTCTACGTATCGTAGCAATAGTGTTCTTATGATTCTAAAAACGCGATATCGCATCTCATTTCTATGTTTCATGGTAAGATATTATATGATTTGCGAAGTGCTATGTATTCCTCGTCTACACTTCAAATGAATGTAAATGCGACACTGCCTTGCAAGGAAATAACGTTTGCAGATATCTACGAATCGTAGCAATAGATTTCTAATGCTTCTTAAAACGCGATATCGCATCTCATTTCTATGTTTCATGGTAAGATATAATATGATTTGCGATGTGTCATGTATTCCTCGTCTACACTTCAAATGAATGTAAATGCGACACTTCCTTGCTAGGAAATAGCGTTTGCAGATGTCTAGGTATCGTAGCAATAGAGTTCTAATGCTTCTTAAAACGCGATATCGCATCTCATTTCTATGTTTCATGGTAAGATATAATATGATTTGCGAAGTGTCATGTATTCCTCGTCTACACTTCAAATGAATGTATATGCGACACTTCCTTGCAAGGAAATAGCGTTTGCAAATGTCTACGTATCGTAGGGATAGAGTTCTAATGCTTCTTAAAACGTGATATCGTATCTCATTTCTATGTTTCATGGTAAGATATAATATGATTGGCGAAGTGTTATGTATTCCTTGCCTACACTTCAAATGAATGTAAATGCTACACTTCCTTGCTAGGAAATAGCGTTTGCAGATGTCTACGTATCGTAGAAATAGATTTCTAATGCTTCTTAAAACGCGATATCGCATCTCATTTCTATGTTTCATGGTAAGATATAATATGATTTGCGAAGTGTCACGTATTCCTCGCCTACACTTCAAATGAATGTAAATGCGACACTTCCTTGCTAGGAAATAGCGTCTGCAGATGTCTAGGTATCGTAGCAATAGAGTTCTAATGCTTCTTAAAACGCGATATCGCATCTCATTTCTATGTTTCATGGTAAGATATAATATGATTTGCGAAGTGTTATGTATTCCTCGTCTACACTTCAAATGAATGATAATGCGACACTTCCTTGCACGGAAATAGCGTTTGCAGATGTCTACGTATCGTAGCAATAGAGTTCTTATGGTTCTTAAAACGCGATATTGCATCTCATTTCTATGTTTCATGGTAAGATATAATATGATTTGCGAAGAGTTATGTATTCCTCGTCTACACTTCAAATGAATGTGAATGCGACACTTCCTTGCAAGGAAATAGCGTTCGCAGATGTCTACGTATCGTAGCAATAGAGTTCTTATGCTTCTTAAAACGCGATATCGCATCTCATTTCTATGTTTCATGGTAAGATATAATATGATTTGCGAAGTGTCATGTATTCCTCGTCTACACTTCAAATGTATGTAAATGCGACACTTCCTTGCTAGGAAATAGCGTTTGCAGATGTCTACGTATCGTAGCAATAGTGTTCTTATGATTCTTAAAACGCGATATCGCATCTCATTTCTATGTTTCATGGTAAGATATTATATGATTTGCGAAGTGCTATGTATTCCTCGTCTACACTTCAAATGAATGTAAATGCGACACTGCCTTGCAAGGAAATAACGTTTGCAGATATCTACGAATCGTAGCAATAGATTTCTAATGCTTCTTAAAACGCGATATCGCATCTCATTTCTATGTTTCATGGTAAGATATAATATGATTTGCGATGTGTCATGTATTCCTCGTCTACACTTCAAATGAATGTAAATGCGACACTTCCTTGCTAGGAAATAGCGTTTGCAGATGTCTAGGTATCGTAGCAATAGAGTTCTAATGCTTCTTAAAACGCGATATCGCATCTCATTTCTATGTTTCATGGTAAGATATAATATGATTTGCGAAGTGTCATGTATTCCTCGTCTACACTTCAAATGAATGTATATGCGACACTTCCTTGCAAGGAAATAGCGTTTGCAAATGTCTACGTATCGTAGGGATAGAGTTCTAATGCTTCTTAAAACGTGATATCGTATCTCATTTCTATGTTTCATGGTAAGATATAATATGATTGGCGAAGTGTTATGTATTCCTTGCCTACACTTCAAATGAATGTAAATGCTACACTTCCTTGCTAGGAAATAGCGTCTGCAGATGTCTAGGTATCGTAGCAATAGAGTTCTAATGCTTCTTAAAACGCGATATCGCATCTCATTTCTATGTTTCATGGTAAGATATAATATGATTTGCGAAGTGTTATGTATTCCTCGTCTACACTTCAAATGAATGTAAATGCGGCACTTCCTTGCTAGGGAAGAGCGTCTGCAGATGTCTAGGTATCGTAGCAATAGAGTTCTAATGCTTCCTAAAACGCGATATCGCATCTCATTTCTATGTTTCATGGTAAGATATAATATGATTTGCAAAGTGTCATGTATTCCTCGTCTACACTTCAAATGAATGTAAATGCCACACTTCCTTGCTAGGAAAGAGCGTCTGTAGATGTCTAGGTATCGTAGCAATAGAGTTCTAATGCTTCCTAAAACGCGATATCGCATCTCATTTCTATGTTTCATGGTAAGATATAATATGATTTGCGATGTTTTATGTATTCCTCGTCTACACTTCAAATGAATGTAAATGCGACACTTCCTTGCAAGGAAATAGCGTTTGCAGATGTCTACGTATCGTAGCAATAGTGTTCTTGTGATTCTTAAAACGCGATATCGCATCTGATTTCTATGTTTCATGGTAAGATATTATATGATTTGCGAAGTGCTATGTATTCCTCGTCTACACTTCAAATGAATGTAAATGCGACACTGCCTTGCAAGGAAATAGCGTTTGCAGATGTCTACGAATCGTAGCAATAGGCTTCTAATGCTTCTTAAAACGCGATATCGCATCTCATTTCAATGTTTCATGGTAAGATATAATATGATTTGCGAAGTGTTATGTATTCCTTGCCTACACTTCAAATGAATGTAAATGCGACACTTCCTTGCTAGGAAATAGCGTCTGCAGATGTCTAGGTATCGTAGCAATAGAGTTCTAATGCTTCTTAAAACGCGATATCGCATCTCATTTCTATGTTTCATGGTAAGATATAATATGATTTGCGAAGTGTTATGTATTCCTCGTCTACACTTCAAATGAATGATAATGCGACACTTCCTTGCACGGAAATAGCGTTTGCAGATGTCTACGTATCGTAGCAATAGAGTTCTTATGGTTCTTAAAACGCGATATTGCATCTCATTTCTATGTTTCATGGTAAGATATAATATGATTTGCGAAGAGTTATGTATTCCTCGTCTACACTTCAAATGAATGTGAATGCGACACTTACTTGCAAGGAAATAGCGTTCGCAGATGTCTACGTATCGTAGCAATAGAGTTCTTATGCTTCTTAAAACGCGATATCGCATCTCATTTCTATGTTTCATGGTAAGATATAATATGATTTGCGAAGTGTCATGTATTCCTCGTCTACACTTCAAATGTATGTAAATGCGACACTTCCTTGCTAGGAAATAGCGTTTGCAGATGTCTACGTATCGTAGCAATAGTGTTCTTATGATTCTTAAAACGCGATATCGCATCTCATTTCTATGTTTCATGGTAAGATATTATATGATTTGCGAAGTGCTATGTATTCCTCGTCTACACTTCAAATGAATGTAAATGCGACACTGCCTTGCAAGGAAATAGCGTTTGCAGATATCTACGAATCGTAGCAATAGATTTCTAATGCTTCTTAAAACGCGATATCGCATCTCATTTCTATGTTTCATGGTAAGATATAATATGATTTGCGATGTGTCATGTATTCCTCGTCTACACTTCAAATGAATGTAAATGCGACACTTCCTTGGTAGGAAATAGCGTTTGCAGATGTTTACGTATCGTAGGGATAGAGTTCTAATTCTTCTTAAAACGCGATATCGCATCTCATTTCTATGTTGCATGATAGGATATAATATTCATTGTAAAGTGTTATGTATACCTCGT
Source organism: Xylocopa sonorina (assembly GCF_050948175.1). Lineage (NCBI taxonomy): Eukaryota > Metazoa > Arthropoda > Insecta > Hymenoptera > Apidae > Xylocopa > Xylocopa sonorina. Next base: position 20,370 of record NW_027490916.1, on the reverse strand, counting down.
ACTCTCTTCAGAAGAATGTAAATGCGACACTTCCTTGCAAGGAAATAGCGTCTGCAGATGTCTAGGTATCGTAGTGATAGAGTTCTAATGCTACTTAAAACGCGATATCGCATCTCATTTCTATGTTTCACGGTAAGATATAATATGATTTGCGAAGTGTTATGTATTCCTCGTCTACACTTCAAATGAATGTAATTGCGACACTTCCTTGCAAGGAAATAGCGTTTGCAAATGTCTACCTATCGTAGCAATAGTGTTCTAATGCTTCTAAAAATGCGATATCGCATCTCATTTCCATGTTTCATGGTAAGATATAATATGATTTGCGAAGTGATATGTATTCCTCGTCTACACTTCAAATGAATGAAAATGCGACACTTCCTTGCAAGGAAATAGCGTTTGCAGATGTCTACGTATCGTAGCAATAGAGTTCTTATGATTCTTAAAGCGCGATATCGCATCTCAATTCTGTGTTTCATGGTAAGATATAATATGATTTGCGAAGAGTTATGTATTCCTCGTCTACACTTCAAATGAATGTAAATGCGACACTTCCTTGCTAGGAAATAGCGTCTGCAGATGTCTAGGCATCGTAGCAATAGAGTTCTAATGCTTCTTAAAACGCGATATCGCATCTCATTCCTATGTTTCATGATAAGATATAACATTCATTGGCAAGTGTTATGCATTGCTCGTCCACGATTCAAATGAATGTAAATGCGACATTTCCTTGCAAGGAAATAGCGTTTGCAGATGTCTACGTATCGTAGCAATAGAGTTTTTATGATTCTTAAAACGCGATATCGCATCTCATTTCTATTTTTCATGGTAAGATATAATATGATTTGCGAAGTGTTATGTATTCCTCGTCTACACTTCAAATGAATGTAAATGCGACACTTCCTTGCAAAGAAATAGCGTTTGCTGATGTCTACGTATCGTAGCAATAGAGTTCAAATGCTTCTTAAAACGAGATATTGCATCTCATATCTATGTTTCATGATAAGATATAATATTCATTGCGAAGTGTTATGCATTCCTCGTCTACGATTCAAATGAATGTAAATGCGACATTTCCTTGCAAGGAAATAGCGTTTGCAGATGTCTACGTATCGTAGCAATAGAGTTTTTATGATTCTTAAAACGCGATATCGCATCTCATTTCTATGTTTCATGGTAAGATATAATATGATTTGCGAAGTGTTATGTATTCCTCGTCTACACTTCAAATGAATGTGAATGCGACACTTCCTCGCTAGGAAATAGCGATTGCAGATGTCTACGTATCGTAGCAATGGCTTTCTAATGCTTCTTAAAACGCGATATCGCATCTCATTTCTATGTTTCATGGTAAGATATAATATGATTTGCGAAGTGTTATGTATTCCTCGTCTACACTTCAAATGAATGTAAATGCGACACTTCCTTGCTAGGAAATAGCGTCTGCAGATGTCTAGGTATCGTAGTGATAGAGTTCTAATGCTTCTTAAAACGCGATATCGCATGTCATTTATATGTTTCATGGTAAGATATAATATGATTTGCGAAGAGTTACGTTTTCCTCGTCTACACTTCAAATGAATGTGAATGCGACACTTCCTCGCTAGGAAATGGCGTTTGCAGATGTCTGCGTATCGTAGCAATAGATTTCTAATGCTTCTTAAAACGCGATATCGCATCTCATTCCTATGTTTCATGGTAAGATATAATATGATTTGCGAAGTGTCATGTATTCCTCGTCTACGATTCAAATGAATGTAAATGAGACACTTCCTTGATAGGAAATAGCGTTTGCAGATGTTTACGTATCGTAGGGATAGAGTTCTAATTCTTCTTAAAACGCGATATCGCATCTCATTTCTATGTTGCATGATAGGATATAATATTCATTGTAAAGTGTTATGTATACCTCGTACTCTCTTCAGAAGAATGTAAATGCGACACTTCCTTGCAAGGAAATAGCGTTTGCAGATGTCTACGTATCGAAGCAATAGAGTTTTTATGATTCTTAAAACGCGATATCGCATCTCATTTCTATGTTTCATGGTAAGATATAATATGAATTGCGAAGTGTTATGTATTCCACCTCTACACTTCAAATGAATGTGAATGCGACACTTCCTCGCTAGGAAATAGCGCTTGCAGATGTCTACGTATCGTAGCAATAGATTTCTATTTCTTCTTAAAACGCGATATCGCATCTCATTTCTATGTTTCATGGTAAGATATAATATGATTTGCGAAGTGTTATATATTCCTCGTCTACACTTCAAATGAAAGTAAATGCGACGCTTCCTTGCAAGGAAATAGCGTTTGCAGATGTCTACGTATCGTAGCAATAGCTTTCTAATGCTTCTTAAAACGCGATATCGCATCTCATTTCTATGTTTCATGGTAAGATATAATATGATTTGCGAAGTGTCATGTATTCCTCGTCTACACTTCAAATGAATGTAAATGCGACACTTCCTTGCAAGGAAATAGCGTCTGCAGATGTCTAGGTATCGTAGCAATAGTGTTCTAATGCTTCTTAAAACGCGATATCGCATCTCATTTCTATGTTTCATGGTAAGATATAATATGATTTGCGAAGTGTCATGTATTCGTCGTCTACACTTCAAATGAATGTAAATACGACACTTCCTTGCTAGGAAATAGCGTCTGCAGATGTCGAGGTATCGTAGCAATAGAGTTCTAATGCTTCATAAAACGCGATATCGCATCTCATTTCTATGTTTCATGGTAAGATACAATATGGTTTGCGAAGTGTTATGTATTCCTCGTCTACACTTCAAATGAATGTAAATGCGACACTTCCTTGCAAGAAAATAGCGTTTGCAGATGTCTACGTATCGTAGCAACAGAGTTCAAATGCTTCTTAAAACGAGATATTGCATTTCATATCTATGTTTCATGATAAGGTATAATATTCATTGCGAAGTGTTATGCACTCCTCGTCTACGATTCAAATGAATGTAAATGCGACATTTCCTTGTAAGGAAATAGCGTTTGCAAATGTCTACGTATCGTAGCAATAGATTTCTAATGCTTCTTAAAACGCGATATCGCATCTCATTCCTATGTTTCATGGTAAGATATAATATGATTTGCGAAGTGTCATGTATTCCTCGTCTACGATTCAAATGAATGTAAATGCGACACTTCCTTGATAGGAAATAGCGTTTGCAGATGTCTACGTATCGTAACAATAGCTTTCTAATGCTTCTTAAAACGCGATATCGCATCTCATTTCTATGTTTCATGGTAAGATATAATATGATTTGCGATGTGTTATGTATTCCTCGTCTACACTTCAAATGCATGTAAATGCGACACTTCCTTGCAAGGAAATAGCGTTTGCAAATGTCTACCTATCGTAGCAAGAGTGTTCTAATGCTTCTAAAAATGCGATATCGCATCTCATTTCCATGTTTCATGGCAAGATATAATATGATTTGCGAAGTGTATGTATTCCTCGTCTACACTTCAAATGAATGAAAATGCGACGCTTCCTTGCTAGGAGATAGCGTTTGCAGATGTCTACTTATTGTAGCAATAGAGTTCTAATGCTTCTTAAAACGCGATATCGCATCTCATTTCTATTTTTCATGGTAAGATATAATATGATTTGCAAAGTGTTATGTATTCCTCGTCTACACTTCAAATGAATGTAAATGCGACGCTTCCTTGCAAGGAAATAGCGTTTGCAGATCTCTACGTATCGTAGCAATAGATTTCTAATGCTTCTTAAAACATGATATCGCATCTCATTTCTATGTTTCATGGTAAGATATAATATGATTTGCGAAGTGTTATGTATTCCTCGTCTACACTTCAAATCAATGTGAATGCGACACTTCCTCGCTAGGAAATAGCGTTTGCAAATGTCTACATATCGTAGCAATAGCTTTCTAATGCTTCTTAAAACGCGATATCGCATCACTTTTCTATGTTTCATGGTAAGATATTATATGATTTGCGAAGTGTCATGTATTCCTAGTCTACACTTCAAATGAATGTAAATGCGACACTTCCTTGCTAGGAAATAGCGTCGGCAGATGTCTAGGTATCGTAGTGGTAGAGTTCTAATGCTTCTTAAAACGCGATATCGCATCTCATTTCTATGTTTCATGGTAAGATATAATATGATTTGCGAAGTGTTATGTATTCCTCGTCTACACTTCAAATGAATGAAAATGCGACACTTCCTTGCTAGGAGATAGCGTTTGCAGATGTCTACGTATCGTAGCAATAGCTTTCTAATGCTTCTTAAAACGCGATATCGCATCTCATTTCTATGTTTCATGGTAAGATATTATATGATTTGCGAAGTGTCATGTATTCCTCGTCTACACTTCAAATGAATGTAAATGCGACATCTCCTTACAAAGAAGTAGCGTTTGCAGATGTCTACGTATCGTAACAATAGAGTTCAAATGCTTCTTAAAAGGAGATATTGCATCTCATATCTATGTTTCATGATAAGATATAATATTCATTGCGAAGTGTTGTGCATTCCTCGTCTACGATTCAAATGAATTTAAATGCGACATTTCCTTGCAAGGAATTAGCGTTTGCAGATGTCTACGTATCGTAGCAATAGATTTCTAATTCTTCTTAGAACGCGATATCGCATCTCATTTCTATGTTTCAGGGTAAGATATAATATGATTTGCGAAGTGTTATGTATTCCTCCTCTACACTTCAAATGAATGTGAATGCGACACTTCCTCGCTAGGAAATAGCGCTTGCAGATGTCTACGTATCGTAGCAATAGATTTCTAATTCTTCTTAAAACGCGATATCGCATCTCATTTCTATGTTTCAGGGTAAGATATAATATGATTTGCGAAGTGTTATATATTCCTCGTCTACACTTCAAATGAATGTAAATGCGACGCTTCCTTGCTAGGAAATAGCGTCGGCAGATGTCTAGGTATCGTAGTGGTAGAGTTCGAATGCTTCTTAAAACGCGATATCGCATCTCATTTCTATGTTTCATGGTAAGATATAATATGATTTGCGATGTGTTACGTATTCCTCGTCTACACTTCAAATGAATGTAAATGCGACACTTCCTTGCAAGGAAATAGCGTTTGCAAATGTCTACCTATCGTAGCAATAGTGTTCTAATGCTCCTAAAAATGCGATATCGCATCTCATTTCCATGTTTCATGGTAAGATATAATATGATTTGCGAAGTGTATGTATTCCTCGTCTACACTTCAAATGAATGAAAATGCGACACTTCCTTGCTAGGAGATAGCGTTTCCAGATGTCTACCTATTGTAGCAATAGAGTTCTAATGCTTCTTAAAACGCGATATCGCATCTCATTTCTATTTTTCATGGTAAGATATAATATGATTTGCAAAGTGTTATGTATTCCTCGTCTACACTTCAAATGAATGTAAATGCGACGCTTCCTTGCTAGGAAATAGCGTCTGCAGATGTCTAGGTATCGTAGTGATAGAGTTCTAATGCTTCTTAAAACGCGATATCGCATCTCATTTCTATGTTTCATGGTAAGATATAATATGATTTGCGAAGTGTTATGTATTCCTCGTCTACACTTCAAATGAATGTAATTGCGACACTTCCTTGCAAGGAAATAGCGTTTGCAAATGTCTACCTATCGTAGCAATAGTGTTCTAATGCTTCTAAAAATGCGATATCGCATCTCATTTCCATGTTTCATGGTAAGATATAATATGATTTGCGAAGTGATATGCATTCCTCGTCTACACTTCAAATGAATGAAAATGCGACACTTCCTTGCAAGGAAATAGCGTTTGCAGATGTCTACGTATCGTAGCAATAGTGTTCTTATGATTCTTAAAACGCGATATCGCATCTCAATTCTATGTTTCATGGTAGGATATAATATGATTTGCGAAGAGTTATGTATTCCTCGTCTACACTTCAAATGAATGTGAATACGACACTTCCTCGCTAGGAAATGGCGTTTGCAGATGTCTACGTATCGTAGCAATAGATTTCTATTTCTTCTTAAAACGCGATATCGCATCTCATTTCTATGTTTCGTGGTAAGATATAATATGATTTGCGAAGAGTTATGTATTCCTCGTCTACACTTCAAATGAATGTGAATGCGACACTTCCTCGCTAGGAAATGGCGTTTGCAGATGTCTACGTATCGTAGCAATAGATTTCTAATGCTTCTTAAAACGCGATATCGCATCTCATTCCTATGTTTCATGGTAAGATATAATATGATTTGCGAAGTGTCATGTATTCCTCGTCTACGATTCAAATGAATGTAAATGCGACACTTCCTTGATAGGAAATAGCGTTTGCAAATGTTTACGTATCGTAGGGATAGAGTTCTAATTCTTCTTAAAACGCGATATCGCATCTCATTTCTATGTTGCATGATAGGATATAATATTCATTGTAAAGTGTTATGTATACCTCGTACTCTCTTCAGAGGAATGTAAATGCGACACTTCCTTGCAAGGAAATAGCGTTTGCAGATGTGTACGTATCGAAGCAATAGAGTTTTTATGATTCTTAAAACGCGATATCGCATCTCATTCTATGTTTCATGGTAAGATATAATATGATTTGCGAAGTGTTATGTATTCCTCGTCTACACTTCAAATGAATGAAAATGCGACACTTCCTTGCTAGGAGATAGCGTTTGCAGATGTCTACGTATCGTAGCAATAGCTTTCTAATGCTTCTTAAAACGCGATATCGCATCTCATTTCTATGTTTCATGGTAAGATATTATATGATTTGCGAAGTGTCATGTATTCCTCGTCTACACTTCAAATGAATGTAAATGCGACATCTCCTTACAAAGAAGTAGCGTTTGCAGATGTCTACGTATCGTAACAATAGAGTTCAAATGCTTCTTAAAAGGAGATATTGCATCTCATATCTATGTTTCATGATAAGATATAATATTCATTGCGAAGTGTTGTGCATTCCTCGTCTACGATTCAAATGAATTTAAATGCGACATTTCCTTGCAAGGAAATAGCGTTTGATGATGTCTACGTATCGTAGCAATAGATTTCTAATTCTTCTTAGAACGCGATTTCGCATCTCATTTCTATGTTTCAGGGTAAGATATAATATGATTTGCGAAGTGTTATGTATTCCTCCTCTACACTTCAAATGAATGTGAATGCGACACTTCCTCGCTAGGAAATAGCGCTTGCAGATGTCTACGTATCGTAGCAATAGATTTCTAATTCTTCTTAAAACGCGATATCGCATCTCATTTCTATGTTTCAGGGTAAGATATAATATGATTTGCGAAGTTTTATATATTCCTCGTCTACACTTCAAATGAATGTAAATGCGACGCTTCCTTGCTAGGAAATAGCGTCGGCAGATGTCTAGGTATCGTAGTGGTAGAGTTCGAATGCTTCTTAAAACGCGATATCGCATCTCATTTCTATGTTTCATGGTAAGATATAATATGATTTGCGATGTGTTACGTATTCCTCGTCTACACTTCAAATGAATGTAAATGCGACACTTCCTTGCAAGGAAATAGCGTTTGCAAATGTCTACCTATCGTAGCAATAGTGTTCTAATGCTTCTAAAAATGCGATATCGCATCTCATTTCCATGTTTCATGGTAAGATATAATATGATTTGCGAAGTGTATGTATTCCTCGTCTACACTTCAAATGAATGAAAATGCGACACTTCCTTGCTAGGAGATAGCGTTTCCAGATGTCTACCTATTGTAGCAATAGAGTTCTAATGCTTCTTAAAACGCGATATCGCATCTCATTTCTATTTTACATGGTAAGATATAATATGCTTTGCAAAGTGTTATGTATTCCTCGTCTACACTTCAAATGAATGTAAATGCGACGCTTCCTTGCTAGGAAATAGCGTCTGCAGATGTCTAGGTATCGCAGTGATAGAGTTCTAATGCTTCTTAAAACGCGATATCGCATCTCATTTCTATGTTTCATGGTAAGATATAATATGATTTGCGAAGTGTTATGTATTCCTCGTCTACACTTCAAATGAATGTAATTGCGACACTTCCTTGCAAGGAAATAGCGTTTGCAAATGTCTACCTATCGTAGCAATAGTGTTCTAATGCTTCTAAAAATGCGATATCGGATCTCATTTCCATGTTTCATGGTAAGATATAATATGATTTGCGAAGTGATATGCATTCCTCGTCTACACTTCAAATGAATGAAAATGCGACACTTCCTTGCAAGGAAATAGCGTTTGCAGATGTCTACGTATCGTAGCAATAGTGTTCTTATGATTCTTAAAACGCGATATCGCATCTCAATTCTATGTTTCATGGTAGGATATAATATGATTTGCGAAGAGTTATGTATTCCTCGTCTACACTTCAAATGAATGTGAATACGACACTTCCTCGCTAGGAAATGGCGTTTGCAGATGTCTACGTATCGTAGCAATAGATTTCTATTTCTTCTTAAAACGCGATATCGCATCTCATTTCTATGTTTCGTGGTAAGATATAATATGATTTGCGAAGAGTTATGTATTCCTCGTCTACACTTCAAATGAATGTGAATGCGACACTTCCTCGCTAGGAAATGGCGTTTGCAGATGTCTACGTATCGTAGCAATAGATTTCTAATGCTTCTTAAAACGCGATATCGCATCTCATTCCTATGTTTCATGGTAAGATATAATATGATTTGCGAAGTGTCATGTATTCCTCGTCTACGATTCAAATGAATGTAAATGCGACACTTCCTTGATAGGAAATAGCGTTTGCAGATGTTTACGTATCGTAGGGATAGAGTTCTAATTCTTCTTAAAACGCGATATCGCATCTCATTTCTATGTTGCATGATAGGATATAATATTCATTGTAAAGTGTTATGTATACCTCGTACTCTCTTCAGAGGAATGTAAATGCGACACTTCCTTGCAAGGAAATAGCGTTTGCAGATGTCTACGTATCGAAGCAATAGAGTTTTTATGATTCTTAAAACGCGATATCGCATCTCATTCTATGTTTCATGGTAAGATATAATATGAATTGCGAAGTGTTATGTATTCCACCTCTACACTTCAAATGAATGTGAATGCGACACTTCCTCGCTAGGAAATAGCGCTTGCAGATGTCTACGTATCGTAGCAATAGATTTCTATTTCTTCTTAAAACGCGATATCGCATCTCATTTCTATATTTCATGGTAAGATATAATATGATTTGCGAAGTGTTATATATTCCTCGTCTACACTTCAAATGAATGTAAATGCGATGCTTCCTTGCAAGGAAATAGCGTTTGCAGATCTCTACGTATCGTAGCAATAGATTTCTAATGCTTCTTAAAACGTGAAATCGCTTCTGATTTCTATGTTTCATGGTAAGATATAATATGATGTGCGAAGTGTTACGCATTCCTCGTCTACGATTCAAACGAATGTAAATGCGACACTTCCTTGCTAGGAAATAGCGTTTGCAGATGTTTACGTATCGTAGGGATAGAGTTCTGATTCTTCTTAAAACGCGATATCGCATCTCATTTCTATGTTTCATGATAAGGTATAATATTCATTGCGAAGTGTTATGTAAACCTCGCATCCACTTTAAAAGTATGTAAATGCGACACTTCCTTGCAAGGATATAGCGTTTGCAATTGTCTAACCATCGTAGCAATAGTGTTCTAATGCTTCTTAAAGCGCGATATCGCATCTCATTTCTATGTTTCATGATAAGATATAATATTCATTGCGAAGTGTTATGCATTCCTCGTCTACGATTCAAATGAATGTAAATGCGACGCTTCCTTGCACGGAAATAGCGTTTGCAGATCTCTACGTATCGTAGCAATAGATTTCTAATGCTTCTTAAAACATGATATCGCATCTCATATCTACGTTTCATGATAAGGTATAATATTCATTGCGAAGTGTTATGCACTCCTCGTCTACGATTCAAATGAATGTAAATGCGACATATCCTTGTAAGGAAATAGCGTTTGCAAATGACTACGTATAGTAGCAGTAGATTTCTAATGCTTCTTAAAACGCGATATCGCATCTCATTCCTATGTTTCATGGTAAGATAAAATATGATTTGCGAAGTGTCATGTATTCCTCGTCTACGATTCAAATGAATGTAAATGCGACACTTCCATGATAGGAAATAGCGTTTGCAGATGTTTACGTATCGTAGGGATAGAGTTCTAATTCTTCTTAAAACGCGATATCGCATCTCATTTCTATGTTGCTTGATAGGATATAATATTCATTGTAAAGTGTTATGTATACCTCGTACTCTCTTCAGAAGAATGTAAATGCGACACTTCCTTGCAAGGAAATAGCGTTTGCAGATGTCTACGTATCGTAGCAATAGAGTTCTTATGCTTCTTAAAACGCGATATCGCATCTCATTTCTATGTTTTATGGTAAGATATAATATGATTTGCGAAGTGTTATGTATTCCTCCTCTACACTTCAAATGAATGTGAATGCGACACTTCCTCGCTAGGAAATAGCGCTTGCAGATGTCTACATATCGTAGCAATAGAGTTCTAATGCTTCTTAAAACGCGATATCGCATCTCATTTCTATTTTTCATGGTAAGATATAATATGATTTGCAAAGTGTTATGTACTCCTCGTCTACACTTCAAATGAATGTAAATGCGACACCTCCTTGCAAAGAAATAGCGTTTGCAGATGTCTACGTATCGGAACAATAGAGTTCAAATTCTTCTTAAAACGAGATATTGCATCTCATATCTATGTTTCATGATAAGATATAATATTCATTGCGAAGTGTTATGCATTCCTCGTCTACGATTCAAATGAATGTAAATGCGACATTTCCTTGCAAGGAAATAGCGTTTGCAGATGTCTACGTATCGTAGCAATAGAGTTTTTATGATTCTTAAAACGCGATACCGCATCTCATTTCTATGTTTCATGGTAAGATATAATATTATTTGCGAAGTGTTATGTATTCCTCCTCTACACTTCAAATGAATGTGAAAGCGACACTTCCTCGCTAGGAAATAGCGCTTGCAGATGTCCACGTATCGTAGCAATAGATTTCTAATTCTTCCTAAAACGCGATATCGCATCTCATTTCTATGTTTCAGGGTAAGATATAATATGATTTGCGAAGTGTTATATATTCCTCGTCTACACTTCAAATGAATGTAAATGCGAAGCTTCCTTGCAAGGAAATAGCGTTTGCAGATCTCTACGTATCGTAGCAATAGATTTCTAATGCTTCCTAAAACGCGATATCGCATCTCATTCCTATGTTTCATGGTAAGATATAATATGATTTGCGAAGTGTCATGTATTCCTCGTCTACGATTCAAATGAATGTAAATGCGACACTTCCATGATAGGAAATAGCGTTTGCAGATGTTTACGTATCGTAGGGATAGAGTTCTAATTCTTCTTAAAACGCGATATCGCATCTCATTTCTATGTTGCTTGATAGGATATAATATTCATTGTAAAGTGTTATGTATACCTCGTACTCTCTTCAGAAGAATGTAAATGCGACACTTCCTTGCAAGGAAATAGCGTTTGCAGATGTCTACGTATCGTAGCAATAGAGTTCTTATGCTTCTTAAAACGCGATATCGCATCTCATTTCTATGTTTTATGGTAAGATATAATATGATTTGCGAAGTGTTATGTATTCCTCCTCTACACTTCAAATGAATGTGAATGCGACACTTCCTCGCTAGGAAATAGCGCTTGCAGATGTCTACATATCGTAGCAATAGAGTTCTAATGCTTCTTAAAACGCGATATCGCATCTCATTTCTATTTTTCATGGTAAGATATAATATGATTTGCAAAGTGTTATGTACTCCTCGTCTACACTTCAAATGAATGTAAATGCGACACCTCCTTGCAAAGAAATAGCGTTTGCAGATGTCTACGTATCGGAACAATAGAGTTCAAATGCTTCTTAAAACGAGATATTGCATCTCATATCTATGTTTCATGATAAGATATAATATTCATTGCGAAGTGTTATGCATTCCTCGTCTACGATTCAAATGAATGTAAATGCGACATTTCCTTGCAAGGAAATAGCGTTTGCAGATGTCTACGTATCGTAGCAATAGAGTTTTTATGATTCTTAAAACGCGATACCGCATCTCATTTCTATGTTTCATGGTAAGATATAATATTATTTGCGAAGTGTTATGTATTCCTCCTCTACACTTCAAATGAATGTGAATGCGACACTTCCTCGCTAGGAAATAGCGCTTGCAGATGTCTACGTATCGTAGCAATAGATTTCTAATTCTTCTTAAAACGCGATATCGCATCTCATTTCTATGTTTCAGGGTAAGATATAATATGATTTGCGAAGTGTTATATATTCCTCGTCTACACTTCAAATGAATGTAAATGCGAAGCTTCCTTGCAAGGAAATAGCGTTTGCAGATCTCTACGTATCGTAGCAATAGATTTCTAATGCTTCTTAAAACGTGAAATCGCATCTGATTTCTATGTTTCATGGTAAGATATAATATGATGTGCGAAGTGTTACGCATTCCTCGTCTACGATTCAAACGAATGTAAATGCGACACTTCCTTGCTAGGAAATAGCGTTTGCAGATGTTTACGTATCGTAGGGATAGAGTTCTAATTCTTCTTAAAACGCGATATCGCATCTCATTTCTATGTTTCATGATAAGGTATAATATTCATTGCGAAGTGTTATGTAAACCTCGCATCCACTTTAAAAGTATGTAAATGCGACACTTCCTTGCAAGGATATAGCGTTTGCAAATGTCTACCCATCGTAGCAATAGTGTTCTAATGCTTCTTAAAGCGCGATATCGCATCTCATTTCTATGTTTCATGATAAGATATAATATACATTGCGAAGTGTTATGCATTCCTCGTCTACGATTCAAATGAATGTAAATGCGACATTTCCTTGCAATGAAATAGCGTCTGCAGATGTCGAGGTATCGTAGCAATAGAGTTCTAATGCTTCTTAAAACGCGATATCGCATCTCATTTCTATGTTTCATGATGAGATATAATATTCATTGCGAAGTGTTATGCATTCCTCGTCTACGATTCAAATGAATGTAAATGCGACACTTCCTTCCAAGGAAATAGCGTTTACAGATGTCTACGTATCGTAGCAATGGAGTTCTTATGATACTTAAAACGCGATATCGCATCTCATTTCTATGTTTCATGGTAAGATATAATATGATTTGCGAAGTGTCATGTATTCCTCGTCTACACTTCAAATGAATGTAAATGCGGCACTTCCTTGCTAGGAAATAGCGTCTGCAGATGTCTAGGTATCGTAGCAATAGAGTTCTAATGCTTCTTAAAACGCGATATCGCATCTCATTTCTATGTTTCATGATAAGATATAATATTCATTGCGAAGTGTTATGCATTCCTCGTCTACGATTCAAATGAATGTAAATGCGACATTTCCTTGCAAGAAAATAGCGTTTGCAGATGTCTACCTATCGTAGCAATAGAGTTCTAATGCTTCTTAAAACGCGATATCGCATCTCATTTCTGTTTTTCATGGTAAGATATAATATGATTTGCGAAGTGTTATGTATTCCTCGTCTACACTTCAAATGAATGTAAATGCGACACTTCCTTGCAAAGAAATAGCGTTTGCAGATGTCTACGTATCGTAGCAATAGAGTTCTTATGATTCTTAGAACGCGATATCGCATCTCATTTCTATGTTTCATGGTAAGATATAATAAGATTTGCGAAGTGTTATGTATTCCTCGTCTACACTTCAAAGGAATGTAGATGCAACACTTCCTTGCAAGGAAATAGCGTTTGCAGATTTCTACGTATCGTAGCAATAGAGTTCTTATGATTCTCAAAACGCGATATCGCATGTCATTTCTATGTTTCATGGTAAGATATAATATGATTTGCGAAGTGTCATGTATTCCTCGTCTACACTTCAAATGAATGAAAATGCGACACTTCCTTGCTAGGAAATAGCGTCTGCAGACGTCTAGGTATTGTAGCAATAGTGTTCTAATGCTTCTTAAAACGCTATATCGCATCTCATTTCTATGTTTCATGGTAAGATATAATATGATTTGCGAAGTGTCATGTATTCCTCGTCTACACTTCAAATGAATGTAAATGCGACACTTCCTTGCTAGGAAATAGCGTTTGCAGATGTCTACCTATCGTAGCAATAGAGTTCTAATGCTTCTTAAAACGCGATATCGCATCTCATTTCTGTTTTTCATGGTAAGATATAATATGATTTGCGAAGTGTTATGTATTCCTCGTCTACACTTCAAATGAATGCAAATGCGACACTTCCTTGCAAAGAAATAGCGTTTGCAGATGTCTACGTATCGTAGCATTAGAGTTCTTATGATTCTTAGAACGCGATATCGCATCTCATTTCTATGTTTCATGGTAAGATATAATATGATTTGCGAAGTGTTATGTATTCCTCGTCTACACTTCAAAGGAATGTAGATGCAACACTTCCTTGCAAGGAAATAGCGTTTGCAGATGTCTACGTATCGTAGCAATAGATTCTAATGCATCTTAAAACGCGACATCGCATGTCATTTCTATTTTTCATGGTAAGATATAATATGATTTGCGAAGTGTCATGTATTCCTCGTCTACACTTCAAATGAATGTAAATGCGACACTTCCTTGTTAGGAAATAGCGTCTGCAGATGTCTAAGTATCGTAGCAATAGATTTCTAATGCTTCTTAAAATGCGATATCGCATCTCATTTCTACGTTTCATGGTAAGATATAATATTCATTGCGAAGAGTTATGTATTCTTCGTCTACACTTCAAATGAATGTGAATACGACACTTCCTCGCTAGGAAATAGCGTTTGCAGATGTCTACGTATCGTAGCAATAGATTTCTATTTCTTCTTAAAACGCGATATCGCATCTCATTTCTATGTTTCATGGTAAGATATAATATGATTTGCGAAGAGTTATGTATTCCTCGTCTACACTTCAAATGAATGTGAATGCGACACTTCCTCGCTAGGAAATGGCGTTTGCAGATGTCTACGTATCGTAGCAATAGATTTCTAATTCTTCTTAAAACGCGATATCGCATCTCATTTCTATGTTTCAGGGTAAGATATAATATGATTTGCGAAGTGTTATATATTCCTCGTCTACACTTCAAATGAATGTAAATGCGACGCTTCCTTGCTAGGAAATAGCGTCGGCAGATGTCTAGGTATCGTAGTGGTAGAGTTCGAATGCTTCTTAAAACACGATATCGCATCTCATTTCTATGATTCATGGTAAGATATAATATGATTTGCGAAGTGCCATGTATTCCTCGTCTACACTTCAAATGAATGTAAATGCGACACTTCCTTGCAAGGCAATAGCGTTTGCAGATGTCTACCTATCGTAGCAATAGAGCTCCAATGCTACTTAAAACGAGATATAGCATCTCATATCTATGTTTCATGATAAGATATAATATTCATTGCGAAGTGTTATGCATTCCTCGTCTACGATTCAAATGAATGTAAATGCGACACTTCCTAGCAAGGAAATAGCGTTTGCAGATGTCTTCGTATCGTAGCAATAGATTTCTAATGTTTCTAAAAACGCGATATTGCATCTCATTTCTATGATTCATGGTAAGATATTTTATAATTTGCGAAGTGTTATGTATTCCTCGTCTACACTTCAAATGAATGTAAATGCGACACTTCCTTGCTAGGAAATAGCGTCTGCAGATGTCTACCTATCGTAGCAATAGAGCTCAAATGCTACTTAAAACGAGATATAGCACCTCATATCTATGTTTCATGATAAGATATAATATTCATTGCGAAGTGTTATGCATTCCTCCTCTACGATTCAAATGAATGTGAATGCGCCACTTCCTCGCTAGGAAATAGCGTTTGCAGATGTCTACGTATCGTAGCAATAGAGTTCTAATGCTTCTTAAAACGCGATATCGCATCTCATTTCTGTTTTTCATGGTAAGATATAATATGATTTGCGAAGTGTTATGTATTCCTCGTCTACACTTCAAATGAATGCAAATGCGACACTTCCTTGCAAAGAAATAGCGTTTGCAGATGTCTACGTATCGTAGCATTAGAGTTCTTATGATTCTTAGAACGCGATATCGCATCTCATTTCTATGTTTCATGGTAAGATATAATATGATTTGCGAAGTGTTATGTATTCCTCGTCTACACTTCAAAGGAATGTAGATGCAACACTTCCTTGCAAGGAAATAGCGTTTGCAGATGTCTACGTATCGTAGCAATAGATTCTAATGCATCTTAAAACGCGACATCGCATGTCATTTCTATTTTTCATGGTAAGATATAATATGATTTGCGAAGTGTCATGTATTCCTCGTCTACACTTCAAATGAATGTAAATGCGACACTTCCTTGTTAGGAAATAGCGTCTGCAGATGTCTAAGTATCGTAGCAATAGATTTCTAATGCTTCTTAAAATGCGATATCGCATCTCATTTCTACGTTTCATGGTAAGATATAATATGATTTGCGAAATGTTATGTATTCCTCGTCTACACTTCAAATGAATGTAAATGCGACACTTCCTTGCAAAGAAATAGAGTTTGCAGATGTCTACGTATCGTAACAATAGATTTCTAATGCTTCTTAAAACGCGATATCGCATCTCATTTCTACGTTTCATGGTAAGATATAATATGCTTTGCGAAGTGTTATGCATTCCTCGTCTACGATTCAAATGAATGTAAATGCGACACTTCCTTGCAAGGAAATAGCGTTTGCAGATGTCTACTTATCGTAGCAATGGAGTTCTTATGATTCTTAAAACACGATATCGCATCTCATTTCTGTGTATCATGGTAAGATATAATATGATTTGCGAAATGTTATGTATTCCTCGTCTACACTTCAAATGAATGTAAATGCGACACTTCCTTGCAAAGAAATAGAGTTTGCAGATGTCTAACGTATCGTAACAATAGATTTCTAATGCTTCTTAAAACGCGATATCGCATCTCATTTCTATGTTTCATTGTAAGATATAATATGATTTGTGAAGTGTCATGTATTCCTCGTCTACACTTCAAATGAATGTAAATGCGACACTTCCTTGCTAGGAAATAGCGTCTGCAGATGTCTAGGTATCGTAGCAATAGTGTTCTATTGCTTCTTAAAACGCGATATCGCATCTCATTTCTATGTTTCATGGTAAGATATAATATTCATTGTGAAGTGTTATGCATTCCTCGTCTACGATTCAAATGAATGTAAATGCGACACTTCCTTGCAAGGAAATAGCGTTTGCAGATGTCTACGTACCGTAGCAATAGCTTTCTAATGCTTCTTAAAACGCGATATCGCATCTCATTTCCATGTTTCATGGTAAGATATAATATTCATTGCGAAGTGTCATGTATTCCTCGTCTACACTTCAAATGAATGTAAATGCGGCACTTCCTTGCTAGGAAATAGCGTCTGCAGATGTCTAGGTATCGTAGCAATAGAGTTAAAATGCTTCTTAAAACGAGATATAGCACCTCATATCTATGTTTCATGATAAGATATAATATTCATTGCGAAGTGTTATGCATTCCTCCTCTACGATTCAAATAAATGTGAATGCTCCACTTCCTCGCTAGGAAATAGCGTTTGCAGATGTCTACGTATCGTAGCAATAGATTTCTAATGCTTCATAAAACGCGATATCGCATCTCATTTCTATGTTTCATTGTATGATATAATATGATTTGTGAAGTGTCATGTATTCCTCGTCTACGCTTCAAATGAATGTAAGTGCGACACTTCCTTGCTAGGAAATAGCGTCTGCAGATGTCTAGGTATCGTAGCAATAGTGTTCTAATGCTTCTTAAAACACGATATCGCATCTCATTTCTATGTTTCATGGAAAGATATAATATGATTTGCGATGTGTTATGTATTCCTCGTCTACACTTCAAATGAATGTGAATGCGACACTTCCTCGCTAGGAAATAGCGTTTGCAGATATCTACGTATCGTAGCAATAGATTTCTAATGCTTCTAAAAACGCGATATCGCATCTCATTTCTATGTTTCATGGTAAGATATAATATGATTTGCGAAGTGTCATGTATTCCACGTCTACACTTCAAATGAATGTAAATGCGACACTTCCTTGCTAGGAAATAGCGTCTGCAGATGTCTAGGTATCGTAGCAATAGTGTTCTAATGCTTCTTAAAACGCGATATCGCATCTCATTTCTATGTTTCATGGTAAGATATAATATTCATTGCGAAGTGTTATGCATTCCTCGTCTACGATTCAAATGAATGTAAATGCGACACTTCCTTGCAAGGAAATAGCGTTTGCAGATGTCTACGTACCGTAGCAATAGCTTTCTAATGCTTCTTAAAACGCGATATCGCATCTCATTTCCATGTTTCATGGTAAGATATAATATTCATTGCGAAGTGTCATGTATTCCTCGTCTACACTTCAAATGAATGTAAATGCGGCACTTCCTTGCTAGGAAATAGCGTCTGCAGATGTCTAGGTATCGTAGCAATAGAGTTAAAATGCTTCTTAAAACGAGATATAGCACCTCATATCTATGTTTCATGATAAGATATAATATTCATTGCGAAGTGTTATGCATTCCTCCTCTACGATTCAAATGAATGTGAATGCGCCACTTCCTCGCTAGGAAATAGCGTTTGCAGATGTCTACGTATCGTAGCAATAGATTTCTAATGCTTCTTAAAATGCGATATCGCATCTCATTTCTACGTTTCATGGTAAGATATAATATGCTTTGCGAAGTGTTATGCATTCCTCGTCTACGATTCAAATGAATGTAAATGCGACACTTCCTTGCAAGGAAATAGCGTTTGCAGATGTCTACTTATCGTAGCAATGGAGTTCTTATGATTCTTAAAACACGATATCGCATCTCATTTCTGTGTATCATGGTAAGATATAATATGATTTGCGAAATGTTATGTATTCCTCGTCTACACTTCAAATGAATGTAAATGCGACACTTCCTTGCAAAGAAATAGAGTTTGCAGATGTCTACGTATCGTAACAATAGATTTCTAATGCTTCTTAAAACGCGATATCGCATCTCATTTCTATGTTTCATTGTATGATATAATATGATTTGTGAAGTGTCATGTATTCCTCGTCTACACTTCAAATGAATGTAAATGCGACACTGCCTTGCTAGGAAATAGCGTCTGCAGATGTCTAGGTATCGTAGCAATAGTGTTCTAATGCTTCTTAAAACGCGATATCGCATCTCATTTCTATGTTTCATGGAAAGATATAATATGATTTGCGAAGTGTTATGTATTCCTCGTCTACACTTCCAATGAATGTGAATGCGACACTTCCTCGCTAGGAAATAGCGTTTGCAGATATCTACGTATCGTAGCAATAGATTTCTAATGCTTCTTAAAACGCGATATCGCATCTCATTTCTATGTTTCATGGTAAGATATAATATGATTTGCGAAGTGTCATGTATTCCTAGTCTACACTTCAAATGAATGTAAATGCGACACTTCCTTGCTAGGAAATAGCGTCTGCAGATGTCTATGTATCGTAGCAATAGTGTTCTAATGCTTCTTAAAATGCGATATCGGATCTCATTTCTATGTTTCATGGTAAGATATAATATGATTTGCGAAGTGTTATGCATTCCTCGTCTACGATTCAAATGAATGTAAATGCGACACTTCCTTGCAAGGAAATAGCGTTTGCAGACGTCTACTTATCGTAGCAATGGAGTTCTTATGATTCTTAAAACACGATATCGCATCTCATTTCTGTGTTTCATGGTAAGATATAATATGAATTGCGAAATGTTATGTATTCCTCGTCTACACTTCAAATGAATGTAAATGCGACACTTCCTTGCAAAGAAATAGTGTTTGCAGATGTCTACGTATCGTAACAATAGATTTCTAATGCTTCTTAAAACGCGATATCGCATCTCATTTCTATGTTTCATTGTAAGATATAATATGATTTGTGAAGAGTCATGTATTCCTCGTCTACAATTCAAATGAATGTAAATGCGACACTTCCTTGCTAGGAAATAGCGTCTGCAGATGTCTAGGTATCGTAGCAATAGTGTTCTAATGCTTCTTAAAACGCGATATCGCATCTCATATCTATGGTTCATGATAAGATATAATATTCATTGCGAAGTGGTATGCATTCCTCGTCTACGATTCAAATGAATGTAAATGCGACACTTCCTTGCAAGAAAATAGCGTTTGCAGTTGTCTACGTATCGTAGCAATAGAGTTCTTATGATACTTAAAACGCTATATCGCATCTCATTTCTATTTTTCATGGTAAGATATAATATGATTTGCGAAGTGTTATGTATTCCTCGTCTACACTTCAAATGAATG
>NW_027490915.1:0-32054 GCF_050948175.1 Xylocopa sonorina | reverse complement strand
CTCGTCTACACTTCAAATGAATGTAAATGTGACACTTCCTTGCAAGGAAATAGCGTCTGCAGATGTCTACGTATCGTAACAATAGAGTTCTTATGATTCTTAAAACGCGATATCGCATCTCATTTCTATGTTTCATGGTAAGATATAATATGATTTGCGAAGTGTTATGTATTCTTTGTCTACACTTCATATGAACGTTAATGCGACACTACCTTGCAAGGAAAGTGCGTTTGCAGATGTCTACGTATCGTAGCAATAGAGTTCTTATGATTCTTAAAACGCGATATCGCATCTCATTTCTATGTTTCATGGTAAGATATAATATGATTTGAGTAGTGTTATGTGCTCCTCGTCTACACTTCAAATGAATGTAAATGCGACACTCCCTTGAAAGGAAATAGCGTCTGCAGATGTCTAGGTATCGTAGCGATAGAGTTCTAATGCTTCTCAAAACGCAATATCGCATCTCATTTCTATGTTTCATGGTAAGATATAATATGATTTGCGAAGTGTGATGTATTCCTCGTCTACACTTCAAATGAATGTAAATGCAACACTTCCTTGCAAGGAAATAGCGTTTGCAGATGTCTGCCTATCGTAGCAGTAGAGTTCTTATGCTTCTTAAAACGCGATATCGCATCTCATTTCTATGTTTCATGGTAAGATATAATATTCATTGCGAAGTGTTATGCATTCCTCGTCTGCGATTCAAATGAACGTAAATGCGACACTTCCTTGCAAGGAAATAGCGTTTGCAGATGTCTACGTATCGTAACAATAGAGTTCCTATGATTCTTAAAACGCGATATCGCATCTCATTTCTATGTTTCATGGTAAGATATAATATGATTTGCGAAGTGTCATGTATTCCTTGTCAACACTTCAAATGAATGTAAATGCGACACTTCCTTGCTAGGAAATAGCGTCTGCAGAATTCTAGGTATCGTAGCAATAGAGTTCAAATGCTTCTTGAAACGAGATATTGCATCTCATATCTATGTTTCATGATAAGATATAATATTCATTGCGAAGTGTTATGCGTTCCTCATCTATGATTCAAATGAATGTAAATGCGACACTTCCTTGCTAGGAAATAGCGTCTGCAGATGTCTAGGTATCGTAGCGATAGAGTTCTAATGCTTCCTAAAACGCGATATCGCATCTCATTTCTACGTTTCATGGTAAGATGTAATATGATTTGCGAAGTGTTATGTATTCGTCGTCTACACTTCAAATGAATGTAAATGCGACACTCCCTTGAAAGGAAATAGCGTCTGCAGATGTCTAGGTATCGTAGCAATAGAATTCTTATGATTCTTAGAACGCGATATCGCATCTCATTTCTATGTTTCATGGTAAGATATAATATGATTTGCGAAGTCTTATGTATTCCTCGTCTACGATTCAAATGAAAGTAAATGCGACACTTCCTTGTTAGGAAATAGCGTCTGCAGATGTCTAGGTATCGTAGCAATAGAGTTCTAATGCTTCCTAAAACGCGATATCGCATCTAATTTCTACGTTTCATGGTAAGATGTAATATGATTTGCGAAGTGTTATGTATTCGTCGTCTACACTTCAAATGAATGTAAATGTGACACTTCCTTGCAAGGAAATATCGTTTGCAGATTTCTACGTATCGGAGCAATAGAGTTCTAATGCTTCTTAAAACGCGATATCGCATCTCATTTCTATGTTTCATGGTAAGATATAATATGATTTGCGAAGTGTCATGTATGCCTCGTCTACACTTCAAACGAATGTAAATGCGAGACTTCCTTGCTAGGAAATAGCGCCTGCAGATGTCTAGGTATCGTAGCAATAGTTTTCTAATACTTGTTAAAACGCGATATCGCATCTCATTTCTATGTTTCATGGTAAGATATAATATGATTTGCGAAGTGTCATGTATTCGTCGTCTACACTTCAAATGAATGTAAATGTGACACTTCCTTGCAAGGAAATAGCGTTTGCAGATGTCTACGTATCGGAGCAATAGAGTTCTAATGCTTCTTAAAACGCGATATCGCATCTCATTTCTATGTTTCATGGTAAGATATAATATGATTTGCGAAGTGTCATGTATTCCTCGTCTACACTTCAAATGAATGTAAATGCGAGACTTCCTTGCTAGGAAATAGCGTCTGCAGATGTCTAGGTATCGTAGCAATAGTGTTCTAATGCTTCTTAAGACGTGTAATCGCATCTCATTTCTATGTTTCATGGTAAGATATAACATGATTTGCGAAGTGTCATGTATTCCTCGTCTACACTGCAAATGAATGTAAATGCGACACTTCGTTGCTAGGAATTAGCGTCTGCAGAATTCTAGGTATCGTAGCAATAGAGTTCAAATGCTTCTTAAAACGAGATATTGCATCTCATATCTATGTTTCAAAATAAGATATAATATTCATTGCGAAGTGTTATGCGTTCCTCATCTATGATTCAAATGAATGTAAATGCGACACTTCCTTGCTAGGAAATAGCGTCTGCAGATGTCTAGGTATCGTTGCAATAGCTTTCTAATGCTTCTTAAAACGCGATATCGCATCTCATTTCTATGTTTCATGGTACGATATAATATGATTTGCGAAGTGTCATGTATTCCTCGTCTACACTTCAAATGAATGTGACTGCGATATTTCCTCGCTAGGAAATAGCGTTTGCAGGTTTCTACCTATTGTAGCAATAGAATTCTAATGCATATTAAAACGCGATATCGCATCACATTTCTATGTTTCATGGTAAGATGTAATATGATTTGCGAAGTGTTATGTATTCCTCCTCTACACTTCAAATGAATGTAAGTGCGACAATTCCTTGCAAGGAAATAGCGTTTGCAAATGTCTACGTATCGAAGAAACAGAGTTCTAATGCTTCTTAAAACGCGATATCGAATCTCATTTCTATGTTTCATGGTAAGATATAATATGATTTGCGAAGTGTCATGTATTCCTCTTCTACACTTCAAATGAATGTAAATGCGAGACTTCCTTGCTAGGACATAGCGTCTGCAGATGTCTAGGTATCGTAGCAATAGTGTTCTAATGCTTCTTAAGACGCGATGTCGCATCTCATTTCTATGTTTCATGGTAAGATATAATATGATTTGCGAAGTGTCATGTATTCCTCGTCTACACTTCAAATGAATGTAAATGCGACACTTCCTTGCTAGGAAATAGCGTCTGCAGATGTCTAGGTATCGTAGCAATAGAGTTCTAATGCTTCTTAAAACGCGATATCGCATCTCAATTCTATGTTTCATGGTAAGATATAACACGATTTGCGAAGAGTTATGTATTCCTCGCCTACACTTCAAATGAATGTAAATGCGACACTTCCTTGCAAGGAAGTAGCGTTTGCAGATGTCTACGTATCGAAGCAATAGATTTCAAATGCTTCTTCAAACGAGATATTGCATCTCATATCTATGTTTCATGATAAGATATAATATTCATTGCGAAGTGTTATGCATTCCTCGTCTACGATTCAAATGAATGTAAATGCGACACTTCCTTGCAAGGAAATAGCGTTTGCAGATGTCTACGTATCGGAGCAGTAGAGTTCTAATGCTTCTTAAAACGCGATATCGCACCTCATTTCTATGTTTCATGGTAAGATATAATATGATTTGCGAAGCGTCATGTATTCCTCGTCTACACTTCAAATGAATGTAAATGCGATACTTCCTTGCTAGGAAATAGCGTCTGCAGATGTCTAGGTATCGTAGCAATAGAGTTCTTATGATTCTTAAAACGCGATATCGCATCTCATTTCTATGTTTCATGGTAAGATATAATATGATTTGCGAAGTCTTATGTATTCCTCGTCTACACTTCAAATGAATGTAAATGCGACACTTCCTTGGTAGGAAATTGCGTCTGCAGATGTCTAGGTATCGTAGCAATAGAGTTCTAATGCTTCTTAAAACGCGATATCGCATCTCATTTCTATGTTTCATGGTAAGATAAAATATGATTTGCGAAGTGTTATGTATTTCTCGTCTACACTTCAAATGAACGTAAATGCGACACTTCCTTGCAAGGAAATAGCGTTTGCAGGTGTCTACCTATCGTAGCAATAGAATTCTAATGCATCTTAAAACGCGATTTCGCATCTCATTTCTATGTTTCATGGTAAGATATAATATGATTTGCGAAGTGTCATGTATTCCTCGTCTACACTTCAAATGAATGTAAATGCGATCCTTCCTTGCTCGGAAATAGCGTCTGCAGATGTCTAGGTATCGTAGCAATAGAGTTCTTATGATTCTTAAAACGCGATATCGCATCTCATTTCTATGTTTCATGGTAAGATATAATATGATTTGCGAAGTCTTATGTATTCCTCGTCTACACTTCAAATGAGTGTAAATGCGACACTTCCTTGGTAGGAAATTGCGTCTGCAGATGTCTAGGTATCGTAGCAATAGAGTTCTAATGCTTCTTAAAACGCGATATCGCATCTCATTTCTATGTTTCATGGTAAGATATAATATGATTTGCGAAGTGTTATGTATTTCTCGTCTACACTTCAAATGAACGTAAATGCGACACTTCCTTGCAAGGAAATAGCGTTTGCAGGTGTCTACCTATCGTAGCAATAGAATTCTAATGCATCTTAAAACGCGATATCGCATCTCATTTCTATGTTTCATGGTAAGATATAATATGATTTGCGAAGTGTCATGTATTCCTCGTCTACACTTCAAATGAATGTAAATGCGACACTTCCTTGCTAGGAAATAGCGTCTGCAGATGTCTAGGTATCGTAGCAATAGTGTTCTAATGCTTCTTAAAACGCGATATCGCATCTCATTTCTATGTTTCGTGGTAAGATATAATATGATTTGCGAAGTCTTATGTATTCCTCGTCTACACTTCAAATGAACGTAAATGCGACACTTCCTTGCAAGGAAATAGCGTTTGCAGGTGTCTACCTATCGTAGCAATAGAATTCTAATGCATCTTAAAACGCGATTTCGCATCTCATTTCTATGTTTCATGGTAAGATATAATATTCATTGCGAAGTGTTATGCATTCCTCGTCTACGATTCAAATGAATGTAAATGCGACACTTCCTTGCAAGGAAATAGCGTTTGCAGATGTCTACGTATCGGAGCAGTAGAGTTCTAATGCTTCTTAAAACGCGATATCGCACCTCATTTCTATGTTTCATGGTAAGATATAATATGATTTGCGAAGCGTCATGTATTCCTCGTCTACACTTCAAATGAATGTAAATGCGATACTTCCTTGCTAGGAAATAGCGTCTGCAGATGTCTAGGTATCGTAGCAATAGAGTTCTTATGATTCTTAAAACGCGATATCGCATCTCATTTCTATGTTTCATGGTAAGATATAATATGATTTGCGAAGTCTTATGTATTCCTCGTCTACACTTCAAATGAATGTAAATGCGACACTTCCTTGGTAGGAAATTGCGTCTGCAGATGTCTAGGTATCGTAGCAATAGAGTTCTAATGCTTCTTAAAACGCGATATCGCATCTCATTTCTATGTTTCATGGTAAGATAAAATATGATTTGCGAAGTGTTATGTATTTCTCGTCTACACTTCAAATGAACGTAATTGCGACACTTCCTTGCAAGGAAATAGCGTTTGCAGGTGTCTACCTATCGTAGCAATAGAATTCTAATGCATCTTAAAACGCGATTTCGCATCTCATTTCTATGTTTCATGGTAAGATATAATATGATTTGCGAAGTGTCATGTATTCCTCGTCTACACTTCAAATGAATGTAAATGCGATCCTTCCTTGCTCGGAAATAGCGTCTGCAGATGTCTAGGTATCGTAGCAATAGAGTTCTTATGATTCTTAAAACGCGATATCGCATCTCATTTCTATGTTTCATGGTAAGATATAATATGATTTGCGAAGTCTTATGTATTCCTCGTCTACACTTCAAATGAGTGTAAATGCGACACTTCCTTGGTAGGAAATTGCGTCTGCAGATGTCTAGGTATCGTAGCAATAGAGTTCTAATGCTTCTTAAAACGCGATATCGCATCTCATTTCTATGTTTCATGGTAAGATATAATATGATTTGCGAAGTGTTATGTATTTCTCGTCTACACTTCAAATGAACGTAAATGCGACACTTCCTTGCAAGGAAATAGCGTTTGCAGGTGTCTACCTATCGTAGCAATAGAATTCTAATGCATCTTAAAACGCGATATCGCATCTCATTTCTATGTTTCATGGTAAGATATAATATGATTTGCGAAGTGTCATGTATTCCTCGTCTACACTTCAAATGAATGTAAATGCGACACTTCCTTGCTAGGAAATAGCGTCTGCAGATGTCTAGGTATCGTAGCAATAGTGTTCTAATGCTTCTTAAAACGCGATATCGCATCTCATTTCTATGTTTCGTGGTAAGATATAATATGATTTGCGAAGTCTTATGTATTCCTCGTCTACACTTCAAATGAATGTAAATGCGACACTTCCTTGGTAGGAAATAGCGTCTGCAGATGTCTAGGTATCGTAGCAAAAGAGTTCTAATGCTTCTTAAAACGCGATATCGCATCTCATTTCTATGTTTCATGGTAAGATATAACATGATTTGCGAAGTGTTATGTATTCCTCGTCTATACTTCAAATGAATGTAAATGCGACACTTCCTTGCTAGGAAATAGCGTCTGCAGATGTCTAGGTATCGTAGCAATAGAGTTCTAATGCTTCCTAAAACGCGATATCGCATCTCATTTCTACGTTTCATGGTAAGATGTAATATGATTTGCGAAGTGTTATGTATTCGTCGTCTACACTTCAAATGAATGTAAATGTGACACTTCCTTGCAAGGAAATAGCGTTTGCAGATGTCTACGTATCGGAGCAATAGAGTTCTAATGCTTCTTAAAACGCGATATCGCATCTCATTTCTATGTTTCATGGTAAGATATAATATGATTTGCGAAGTGTCATGTATTCCTCGTCTACACTTCAAATGAATGTAAATGCGAGACTTCCTTGCTAGGAAATAGCGTCTGCAGATGTCTAGGTATCGTAGCAATAGTGTTCTAATGCTTCTTAAGACGTGTAATCGCATCTCATTTCTATGTTTCATGGTAAGATATAATATGATTTGCGAAGTGTTATGTATTCCTCGTCTAAACTTCAAATGAATGTAAATGCGACACTTCATTGCAAGGAAATAGCGTTTGCAGATGTCTACGTATCGTAGCAATAGATTTCTAATGCTTCTTAGAACGCGATATCGCTTCTCATTTCTATGTTTCATGGTAAGATATAATATGATTTGCGAAGTGTCATGTATTCCTCGTCTACACTTCAAATGAATGTAAATGCGACACTTCCTTGCAAGGAAATAGCGTCTGCAGATGTCTACGTATCGTAGCAATAGTGTTCTTATGATTCTTAAAACGCGATATCGCATCTCATTTCTATGTTTCATGGTAAGATATAATATGATTTGCGAAGTGTTATGTATTCTTTGTCTACACTTCATATGAACGTTAATGCGACACTACCTTGCAAGGAAAGTGCGTTTGCAGATGTCTACGTATCGTAGCAATAGAGTTCTTATGATTCTTAAAACGCGATATCGCATCTCATTTCTATGTTTCATGGTAAGATATAATATGATTTGAGTAGTGTTATGTGCTCCTCGTCTACACTTCAAATGAATGTAAATGCGACACTCCCTTGAAAGGAAATAGCGTCTGCAGATGTCTAGGTATCGTAGCGATAGAGTTCTAATGCTTCTCAAAACGCAATATCGCATCTCATTTCTATGTTTCATGGTAAGATATAATATGATTTGCGAAGTGTGATGTATTCCTCGTCTACACTTCAAATGAATGTAAATGCAACACTTCCTTGCAAGGAAATAGCGTTTGCAGATGTCTGCCTATCGTAGCAGTAGAGTTCTTATGCTTCTTAAAACGCGATATCGCATCTCATTTCTATGTTTCATGGTAAGATATAATATTCATTGCGAAGTGTTATGCATTCCTCGTCTGCGATTCAAATGAACGTAAATGCGACACTTCCTTGCAAGGAAATAGCGTTTGCAGATGTCTACGTATCGTAACAATAGAGTTCCTATGATTCTTAAAACGCGATATCGCATCTCATTTCTATGTTTCATGGTAAGATATAATATGATTTGCGAAGTGTCATGTATTCCTTGTCAACACTTCAAATGAATGTAAATGCGACACTTCCTTGCTAGGAAATAGCGTCTGCAGAATTCTAGGTATCGTAGCAATAGAGTTCAAATGCTTCTTGAAACGAGATATTGCATCTCATATCTATGTTTCATGATAAGATATAATATTCATTGCGAAGTGTTATGCGTTCCTCATCTATGATTCAAATGAATGTAAATGCGACACTTCCTTGCTAGGAAATAGCGTCTGCAGATGTCTAGGTATCGTAGCGATAGAGTTCTAATGCTTCCTAAAACGCGAAATCGCATCTCATTTCTACGTTTCATGGTAAGATGTAATATGATTTGCGAAGTGTTATGTATTCGTCGTCTACACTTCAAATGAATGTAAATGTGACACTTCCTTGCAAGGAAATAGCGTTTGCAGATGTCTACGTATCGGAGCAATAGAGTTCTAATGCTTCATAAAACGCGATATCGCATCTCATTTCTATGTTTCATGGTAAGATATAATATGATTTGCGAAGTGTCATGTATTCCTCGTCTACACTTCAAATGAATGTAAATGCGAGACTTCCTTGCTAGGAAATAGCGTCTGCAGATGTCTAGGTATCGTAGAAATAGTGTTCTAATGCTTCTTAAGACGCGATATCGCATCTCATTTTTATGTTTCATGGTAAGATATAATATGATTTGCGAAGTGTTATGTATTCCTCGTCTACACTTCAAATGAATGTAAATGCGACACTCCCTTTGAAGGAAATAGCGTCTGCAGATGTCTAGGTATCGTAGCGATAGAGTTCTAATGCTTCTCAAAACGCAATATCGCATCTCATTTCTATGTTTCATGGTAAGATATAATATGATTTGCGAAGTGTGATGTATTCCTCGTCTACACTTCAAATGAATGTAAATGCAACACTTCCTTGCAAGGAAATAGCGTTTGCAGATGTCTGCCTATCGTAGCAGTAGAGTTCTTATGCTTCTTAAAACGCGATATCGCATCTCATTTCTATGTTTCATGGTAAGATATAATATTCATTGCGAAGTGTTATGTATTCTTTGTCTACACTTCATATGAACGTTAATGCGACACTACCTTGCAAGGAAAGTGCGTTTGCAGATGTCTACGTATCGTAGCAATAGAGTTCTAATGCTTCTCAAAACGCAATATCGCACCTCATTTCTATGTTTCATGGTAAGATATAACATGATTTGCGAAGTGTTATGTATTCCTCGTCTACACTTCAAATGAATGTGAATGCGATACTTCCTCGCTAGGAAATAGCGTTTGCAGATGTCTACGTATCGTTGCAATAGCTTTCTGATGCTTCTTAAAACGCGATATCGCATCTCATTTCTGTGTTTCATAGTAAGATATAATATGATTTGCGAAGTGTCATGTATTCCTCGTCTACACTTCAAATGAATGTAAATGCGACACTTCCTTGCTAGGAATTAGCGTCTGCAGAATTCTAGGTATCGTAGCAATAGAGTTCAAATGCTTCTTGAAACGAGATATTGCATCTCATATCTATGTTTCATGATAAGATATAATATTCATTGCGAAGTGTTATGCGTTCCTCATCTATGATTCAAATGAATGTAAATGCGACACTTCCTTGCTAGGAAATAGCGTCTGCAGATGTCTAGGTATCGTAGCGATAGAGTTCTAATGCTTCCTAAAACGCGATATCGCATCTCATTTCTACGTTTCATGGTAAGATGTAATATGATTTGCGAAGTGTTATGTATTCGTCGTCTACACTTCAAATGAATGTAAATGTGACACTTCCTTGCAAGGAAATAGCGTTTGCAGATGTCTACGTATCGGAGCAATAGAGTTCTAATGCTTCATAAAACGCGATATCGCATCTCATTTCTATGTTTCATGGTAAGATATAATATGATTTGCGAAGTGTCATGTATTCCTCGTCTACACTTCAAATGAATGTAAATGCGAGACTTCCTTGCTAGGAAATAGCGTCTGCAGATGTCTAGGTATCGTAGAAATAGTGTTCTAATGCTTCTTAAGACGCGATATCGCATCTCATTTTTATGTTTCATGGTAAGATATAATATGATTTGCGAAGTGTTATGTATTCCTCGTCTACACTTCAAATGAATGTAAATGCGACACTCCCTTGAAAGGAAATAGCGTCTGCAGATGTCTAGGTATCGTAGCGATAGAGTTCTAATGCTTCTCAAAACGCAATATCGCATCTCATTTCTATGTTTCATGGTAAGATATAATATGATTTGCGAAGTGTGATGTATTCCTCGTCTACACTTCAAATGAATGTAAATGCAACACTTCCTTGCAAGGAAATAGCGTTTGCAGATGTCTGCCTATCGTAGCAGTAGAGTTCTTATGCTTCTTAAAACGCGATATCGCATCTCATTTCTATGTTTCATGGTAAGATATAATATTCATTGCGAAGTGTTATGTATTCTTTGTCTACACTTCATATGAACGTTAATGCGACACTACCTTGCAAGGAAAGTGCGTTTGCAGATGTCTACGTATCGTAGCAATAGAGTTCTAATGCTTCTCAAAACGCAATATCGCACCTCATTTCTATGTTTCATGGTAAGATATAACATGATTTGCGAAGTGTTATGTATTCCTCGTCTACACTTCAAATGAATGTGAATGCGATACTTCCTCGCTAGGAAATAGCGTTTGCAGATGTCTACGTATCGTTGCAATAGCTTTCTGATGCTTCTTAAAACGCGATATCGCATCTCATTTCTGTGTTTCATAGTAAGATATAATATGATTTGCGAAGTGTCATGTATTCCTCGTCTACACTTCAAATGAATGTAAATGCGACACTTCCTTGCTAGGAATTAGCGTCTGCAGAATTCTAGGTATCGTAGCAATAGAGTTCAAATGCTTCTTAAAACGAGATACTGCATCTCATATCTATGTTTCATGGTAAGATATAATATGATTTGCGAAGTGTTATGTATTCCTCGTCTACACTTCAAATGAATGTAAATGCGATACTTCCTCGCTAGGAAATAGCGTTTGCAGATGTCTACGTATCGTTGCAATAGCTTTCTGATGCTTCTTAAAACGCGATATCGCATCTCATTTCTATGTTTCATGGTACGATATAATATGATTTGCGAAGTTTCATGTATTCCTCGTCTACACTTCAAATGAATGTGACTGCGATATTTCCTCGCTAGGAAATAATGTTTGCAGATGTCTACGTATCGTAGCAGTAGCTTTCTAATGCTTCTTAAAACGCGATATCGTATCTCATTTCTATGTTTCATGGTAAGATGTAATATGATTTGCGAAGTGTCATGTATTCCTCGTCTACACCTCAAACGAATGTAAATGCGAGACTTCCTTGCTAGGAAATAGCGCCTGCAGATGTCTAGGTATCGTAGCAATAGTGTTCTAATGCTTCTTAAGACGCGATGTCGCATCTCATTTCTATGTTTCATGGTAAGATGTAATATGATTTGCGAAGTGTCATGTATTCCTCGTCTACACCTCAAACGAATGTAAATGTGAGACTTCCTTGCTAGGAAATAGCGCCTGCAGATTTCTAGGTATCGTAGCAATAGTGTTCTAATGCTTCTTAAGACGCGATGTCGCATCTCATTTCCATGTTTCATGGTAAGATATAATATGATTTGCGAAGTGTCATGTATTCGTCGTCTACACTTCAAATGAATGTAAATGTGACACTTCCTTGCAAGGAAATAGCGTTTGCAGATGTCTACGTATCGGAGCAATAGAGTTCTAATGCTTCTTAAAACGCGATATCGCATCTCACTTCTATGTTTCATGGTAAGCTATAATATGATTTGCGAAGTGTCATGTATTCCTCGTCTACACTTCAAATGAATGTAAACGCGAGACTTCCTTGCTAGGAAATAGCGTCTGCAGATGTCTAGGTATCGTAGCAATAGTGTTCTAATGCTTCTTAAGACGTGTAATCGCATCTCATTTCTATGTTTCATGGTAAGATATAATATGATTTGCGAAGTGTCATGTATTCCTCGTCTACACTGCAAATGAATGTGACTGCGATATTTCCTCGCTAGGAAATAGCGTTTGCAGGTGTCTACCTATTGTAGCAATAGAATTCTAATGCATATTAAAACGCGATATCGCATCACATTTCTATGTTTCATGGTAAGATGTAATATGATTTGCGAAGTGTTATGTATTCCTCCTCTACACTTCAAATGAATGTAAATGCGACACTTCCTTGCAAGGAAATAGCGTTTGCAGATGTCTACGTATCGAAGCAATAGATTTCAAATGCTTCTTCAAACGAGATATTGCATCTCATATCTATGTTTCATGATAAGATATAATGTTCATTGCGAAGTGTTATGCATTCCTCGTCTACGACTCAAATGAATGTAAATGCGACACTTCCTTGCAAGGAAATAGCGTTTGCAGATGTCTACGTATCGTAGCAATAGAGTTCTTATGATTCTGAAAACGCGATATCGCATCTCATTTCTATGTTTCATGGTAAAATATAATATGATTTGCGAAGTGTCACGTATTCCTCGTCTACACTTCAAATGAATGTAAATGCGATCCTTCCCTGCTCGGAAATAGCGTCTGCAGATGTCTAGGTATCGTAGCAATAGAGTTCTTATGATTCTTAAAACGCGATATCGCATCTCATTTCTATGTTTCATGGTAAGATATAATATGATTTGCGAAGTCTTATGTATTCCTCGTCTACGATTCGAATGAAAGTAAATGCGACACTTCCTTGTTAGGAAATAGCGTCTGCAGATGTCTAGGTATCGTAGCAATAGAGTTCTAATGCTTCCTAAAACGCGATATCGCATCTCATTTCTACGTTTCATGGTAAGATGTAATATGATTTGCGAAGTGTTATGTATTCGTCGTCTACACTTCAAATGAATGTAAATGTGACACTTCCTTGCAAGGAAATAGCGTTTGCAGATTTCTACGTATCGGAGCAATAGTGTTCTAATGCTCCTTAAGACGCGATGTCGCATCTCATTTCTATGTTTCATGGTAAGATATAATATGATTTGCGAAGTGTCATGTATTCCTCGTCTACACTTCAAATGAATGTAAATGCGACACTTCCTTGCTAGGAAATAGCGTCTGCAGATGTCTAGGTATCGTAGCAATAGAGTTCTAATGCTTCTTAAAACGCGATATCGTATCTCATTTCTATGTTTCATGGTAAGATATAACATGATCTGCGAAGTGTTATGTATTCCTCGTCTAAACTTCAAATGAATGTAAATGCGACACTTCATTGCAAGGAAATAGCGTTTGCAGATGTCTACGTATCGTAGCAATAGAGTTCTTATGATTCTTAAAACGCAATATCGCATCTCATTTCTATGTTTCATGGTAAGATATAACATGATTTGCGAAGTGTCATGAATTCCTCGTCTACACTGCAAATGAATGTAAATGCGACACTTCGTTGCTAGGAATTAGCGTCTGCAGAATTCTAGGTATCGTAGCAATAGAGTTCAAATGCTTCTTAAAACGAGATATTGCATCTCATATCTATGTTTCATGATAAGATATAATATTCATTGCGAAGTGTTATGCGTTCCTCATCTATGATTCAAATGAATGTAAATGCGACACTTCCTTGCTAAGAAATAGCGTCTGCAGATGTCTAGGTATCGTTGCAATAGCTTTCTAATGCTTCTTAAAACGCGATATCGCATCTCATTTCTATGTTTCATGGTACGATATAATATGATTTGCGAAGTGTCATGTATTCCTCGTCTACACTTCAAATGAATGTGACTGCGATATTTCCTCGCTAGGAAATAGCGTTTGCAGGTGTCTACCTATTGTAGCAATAGAATTCTAATGCATATTAAAACGCGATATCGCATCACATTTCTATGTTTCATGGTAAGATGTAATATGACTTGCGAAGAGTTATGTATTCCTCGCCTACACTTCAAATGAATGTAAATGCGACACTTCCTTGCAAGGAAATAGCGTTTGCAGATGTCTACGTATCGAAGCAATAGATTTCAAATGCTTCTTCAAACGAGATATTGCATCTCATATCTATGTTTCATGATAAGATATAATATTCATTGCGAAGTGTTATGTATTCCTCGTCTACACCTCAAACGAATGTAAATGCGAGACTTCCTTGCTAGGAAATAGCGCCTGCAGATGTCTAGGTATCGTAGCAATAGTGTTCTAATGCTTCTTAAGACGCGATGTCGCATCTCATTTCTATGTTTCATGGTAAGATATAATATGATTTGCGAAGTGTCATGTATTCCTCGTCTACACTTCAAATGAATGTAAATGCGACACTTCCTTGCTAGGAAATAGCGTCTGCAGATGTCTAGGTATCGTAGCAATGGAGTTCTAATGCTTCTTAAAACGCGATATCGTATCTCATTTCTATGTTTCATGGTAAGATATAACATGATCTGCGAACTGTTATGTATTCCTCGTCTACACTTCAAATGAATGTAAATGCGAAACTTCCTTTGCAAAGAAATAGCGTTTGCAGATGTCAACGTATCGTAGCAATAGATTTCTAATGCTTCTTAAAACGCGATATCGCATCTCATTTCTATGTTTCATGATAAGATGTAATATGATTTGCGAAGTGTCATGTATACCTCGTCTACACCTCAAACGAATGTAAATGCGAGACTTCCTTGCTAGGAAATAGCGTCTGCAGATGTCTAGGTATCGTAGCAATAGTGTTCTAATGCTTCTTAAGACGTGTAATCGCATCTCATTTCTATGTTTCATGGTAAGATATAATATGATTTGCGAAGTGTTATGTATTCCTCGTCTAAACTTCAAATGAATGTAAATGCGACACTTCATTGCAAGGAAATAGCGTTTGCAGATGTCTACGTATCGTAGCAATAGAGTTCTTATGATTCTTAAAACGCAATATCGCATCTCATTTCTATGTTTCATGGTAAGATATAACATGATTTGCGAAGTGTCATGTATTCCTCGTCTACACTGCAAATGAATGTAAATGCGACACTTCGTTGCTAGGAATTAGCGTCTGCAGAATTCTAGGTATCGTAGCAATAGAGTTCAAATGCTTCTTAAAACGAGATATTGCATCTCATATCTATGTTTCATGATAAGATATAATATTCATTGCGAAGTGTTATGCGTTCCTCATCTATGATTCAAATGAATGTAAATGCGACACTTCCTTGCTAGGAAATAGCGTCTGCAGATGTCTAGGTATCGTTGCAATAGCTTTCTAATGCTTCTTAAAACGCGATATCGCATCTCATTTCTATGTTTCATGGTACGATATAATATGATTTGCGAAGTGTCATGTATTCCTCGTCTACACTTCAAATGAATGTGACTGCGATATTTCCTCGCTAGGAAATAGCGTTTGCAGGTGTCTACCTATTGTAGCAATAGAATTCTAACGCATATTAAAACGCGATATCGCATCACATTTCTATGTTTCATGGTAAGATGTAATATGACTTGCGAAGTGTTATGTATTCCTCCTCTACACTTCAAATGAATGTAAGTGCGACAATTCCTTGCAAGGAAATAGCGTTTGCAAATGTCTACGTATCGAAGAAACAGAGTTCTAATGCTTCTTAAAACGCGATATCGAAACTCATTTCTATGTTTCATGGTAAGATATAATATGATTTGCGAAGTGTCATGTATTCCTCTTCTACACTTCAAATGAATGTAAATGCGAGACTTCCTTGCTAGGACATAGCGTCTGCAGATGTCTAGGTATCGTAGCAATAGTGTTCTAATGCTTCTTAAGACGCGATGTCGCATCTCATTTCTATGTTTCATGGTAAGATATAATATGATTTGCGAAGTGTCATGTATTCCTCGTCTACACTTCAAATGAATGTAAATGCGACACTTCCTTGCTAGGAAATAGCGTCTGCAGATGTCTAGGTATCGTAGCAATAGAGTTCTAATGCTTCTTAAAACGCGATATCGCATCTCAATTCTATGTTTCATGGTAAGATATAACACGATTTGCGAAGAGTTATGTATTCCTCGCCTACACTTCAAATGAATGTAAATGCGACACTTCCTTGCAAGGAAATAGCGTTTGCAGATGTCTACGTATCGAAGCAATAGATTTCAAATGCTTCTTCAAACGAGATATTGCATCTCATATCTATGTTTCATGATAAGATATAATATTCATTGCGAAGTGTTATGCATTCCTCGTCTACGATTCAAATGAATGTAAATGCGACACTTCCTTGCAAGGAAATAGCGTTTGCAGATGTCTACGTATCGGAGCAGTAGAGTTCTAATGCTTCTTAAAACGCGATATCGCACCTCATTTCTATGTTTCATGGTAAGATATAATATGATTTGCGAAGCGTCATGTATTCCTCGTCTACACTTCAAATGAATGTAAATGCGATACTTCCTTGCTAGGAAATAGCGTCTGCAGATGTCTAGGTATCGTAGCAATAGAGTTCTTATGATTCTTAAAACGCGATATCGCATCTCATTTCTATGTTTCATGGTAAGATATAATATGATTTGCGAAGTCTTATATATTCCTCGTCTACACTTCAAATGAATGTAAATGCGACACTTCCTTGCAAGGAAATAGCGTCTGCAGATGTCTACGTATCGTAGCAATAGAGTTCTTATGATTCTTAAAACGCGATATCGCATCTCATTTCTATGTTTCATGGTAAGATATAATATGATTTGCGAAGTGTTATGTATTCTTTGTCTACACTTCATATGAACGTTAATGCGACACTACCTTGCAAGGAAAGTGCGTTTGCAGATGTCTACGTATCGTAGCAATAGAGTTCTTATGATTCTTAAAACGCGATATCGCATCTCATATCTATGTTTCATGGTAAGATATAATATGATTTGAGTAGTGTTATGTGCTCCTCGTCTACACTTCAAATGAATGTAAATGCGACACTCCCTTGAAAGGAAATAGCGTCTGCAGATGTCTAGGTATCGTAGCGATAGAGTTCTAATGCTTCTCAAAACGCAATATCGCATCTCATTTCTATGTTTCATGGTAAGATATAATATGATTTGCGAAGTGTGATGTATTCCTCGTCTACACTTCAAATGAATGTAAATGCAACACTTCCTTGCAAGGAAGTAGCGTTTGCAGATGTCTGCCTATCGTAGCAGTAGAGTTCTTATGCTTCTTAAAACGCGATATCGCATCTCATTTCTATGTTTCATGGTAAGATATAATATTCATTGCGAAGTGTTATGCATTCCTCGTCTGCGATTCAAATGAACGTAAATGCGACACTTCCTTGCAAGGAAATAGCGTTTGCAGATGTCTACGTATCGTAACAATAGAGTTCCTATGATTCTTAAAACGCGATATCGCATCTCATTTCTATGTTTCATGGTAAGATATAATATGATTTGCGAAGTGTCATGTATTCCTTGTCAACACTTCAAATGAATGTAAATGCGACACTTCCTTGCTAGGAAATAGCGTCTGCAGAATTCTAGGTATCGTAGCAATAGAGTTCAAATGCTTCTTGAAACGAGATATTGCATCTCATATCTATGTTTCATGATAAGATATAATATTCATTGCGAAGTGTTATGCGTTCCTCATCTATGATTCAAATGAATGTAAATGCGACACTTCCTTGCTAGGAAATAGCGTCTGCAGATGTCTAGGTATCGTAGCGATAGAGTTCTAATGCTTCCTAAAACGCGATATCGCATCTCATTTCTATGTTTCATGGTATGATATAATATGATTTGCGAAGTGTGATGTATTCCTCGTCTACACTTCAAATGAATGTAAATGCAACACTTCCTTGCAAGGAAATAGCGTTTGCAGATGTCTGCCTATCGTAGCAGTAGAGTTCTTATGCTTCTTAAAACGCGATATCGCATCTCATTTCTATGTTTCATGGTAAGATATAATATTCATTGCGAAGTGTTATGCATTCCTCGTCTGCGATTCAAATGAACGTAAATGCGACACTTCCTTGCAAGGAAATAGCGTTTGCAGATGTCTACGTATCGTAACAATAGAGTTCCTATGATTCTTAAAACGCGATATCGCATCTCATTTCTGTGTTTCATGGTAAGATATAATATGATTTGCGAAGTGTCATGTATTCCTCGTCAACACTTCAAATGAATGTAAATGCGACACTTCCTTGCTAGGAAATAGCGTCTGCAGAAATCTAGGTATCGTAGCAATAGAGTTCAAATGCTTCTTGAAACGAGATATTGCATCTCATATCTATGTTTCATGATAAGATATAATATTCATTGCGAAGTGTTATGCGTTCCTCATCTATGATTCAAATGAATGTAAATGCGACACTTCCTTGCTAGGAAATAGCGTCTGCCGATGTCTAGGTATCGTAGCGATAGAGTTCTAATGCTTCCTAAAACGCGATATCGCATCTCATTTCTACGTTTCATGGTAAGATGTAATATGATTTGCGAAGTGTTATGTATTCGTCGTCTACACTTCAAATGAATGTATATGTGACACTTCCTTGCAAGGAAATAGCGTTTGCAGATGTCTACGTATCGGAGCAATAGAGTTCTAATGCTTCATAAAACGCGATATCGCATCTCATTTCTATGTTTCATGGTAAGATATAATATGATTTGCGAAGTGTCATGTATTCCTCGTCTACACTTCAAATGAATGTAAATGCGAGACTTCCTTGCTAGGAAATAGCGTCTGCAGATGTCTAGGTATCGTAGCAATAGAGTTCTAATGCTTCTTAAAACGCGATATCGCATCTCAATTCTATGTTTCATGGTAAGATATAACACGATTTGCGAAGAGTTATGTATTCCTCGCCTACACTTCAAATGAATGTAAATGCGACACTTCCTTGCAAGGAAATAGCGTTTGCAGATGTCTACGTATCGAAGCAATAGATTTCAAATGCTTCTTCAAACGAGATATTGCATCTCATATCTATGTTTCATGATAAGATATAATATTCATTGCGAAGTGTTATGCATTCCTCGTCTACGATTCAAATGAATGTAAATGCGACACTTCCTTGCAAGGAAATAGCGTTTGCAGATGTCTACGTATCGGAGCAGTAGAGTTCTAATGCTTCTTAAAACGCGATATCGCACCTCATTTCTATGTTTCATGGTAAGATATAATATGATTTGCGAAGCGTCATGTATTCCTCGTCTACACTTCAAATGAATGTAAATGCGATACTTCCTTGCTAGGAAATAGCGTCTGCAGATGTCTAGGTATCGTAGCAATAGAGTTCTTATGATTCTTAAAACGCGATATCGCATCTCATTTCTATGTTTCATGGTAAGATATAATATGATTTGCGAAGTCTTATATATTCCTCGTCTACACTTCAAATGAATGTAAATGCGACACTTCCTTGGTAGGAAATTGCGTCTGCAGAAGTCTAGGTATCGTAGCAATAGAGTTCTAATGCTTCTTAAAACGCGATATCGCATCTCATTTCTATGTTTCATGGTAAGATAAAATATAATTTGCGAAGTGTTATGTATTTCTCGTCTACACTTCAAATGAATGTAAATGCGACACTTCCTTGCTAGGAAATAGCGTCTGCAGATGTCTAGGTATCGTAGCAATAGAGTTCTAATGCTTCTTAAAACGCGATATCGTATCTCATTTCTATGTTTCATGGTAAGATATAACATGATCTGCGAAGTGTTATGTATTCCTCGTCTACACTTCAAATGAATGTAAATGCGAAACTTCCTTTGCAAAGAAATAGCGTTTGCAGATGTCAACGTATCGTAGCAATAGATTTCTAATGCTTCTTAAAACGCGATATCGCATCTCATTTCTATGTTTCATGATAAGATATAATATTCATTGCGAAGTGTTATGCATTCCTCGTCTACGATTCAAATGAAAGTAAATGCGACACTTCCTTGTTAGGAAATAGCGTCTGCAGATGTCTAGGTATCGTAGCAATAGAGTTCTAATGCTTCCTAAAACGCGATATCGCATCTCATTTCTACGTTTCATGGTAAGATGTAATATGATTTGCGAAGTGTTATGTATTCGTCGTCTACACTTCAAATGAATGTAAATGTGACACTTCCTTGCAAGGAAATAGCGTTTGCAGATGTCTACGTATCGGAGCAATAGAGTTCTAATGCTTCTTAAAACGCGATATCGCATCTCATTTCTATGTTTCATGGTAAGATATAATATGATTTGCGAAGTGTCATGTATTCCTCGTCTACACTTCAAATGAATGTAAATGCGAGACTTCCTTGCTAGGAAATAGCGTCTGCAGATGTCTAGGTATCGTAGCAATAGTGTTCTAATGCTTCTTAAGACGTGTAATCGCATCTCATTTCTATGTTTCATGGTAAGATATAATATGATTTGCGATGTGTTATGTATTCCTCGTCTAAACTTCAAATGAATGTAAATGCGACACTTCATTGCAAGGAAATAGCGTTTGCAGATGTCTACGTATTGTAGCAATGGAGTTCTTATGATTCTTAAAACGCAATATCGCATCTCATTTCTATGTTTCATGGTAAGATATAACATGATTTGCGAAGTGTCATGTATTCCTCGTCTACACTTCAAATGAATGTGACTGCGATATTTCCTCGCTAGGAAATAGCGTTTGCAGATGTCTACGTATCGTAGCAATAGATTTCTAATGCTTCATAAAACGCGATATCGCATCTCATTTCTATGTTTCATGGTAAGATTTAATATGATTTGCGAAGTGTTATGTATTCCTCGTCTACACTTCAAATGAATGTAAATGCGTCACTTCCTTGCTAGGAAATAGCGTCTGCTTATGTCTAGGTATCGTAGCGATAGAGTTCTAATGCTTCTCAAAACGCAATATCGCATCTCATTTCTATGTTTCATGGTAAGATATAACATGATTTGCGAAGTGTTATGTATTCCTCGTCTACACTGCAAATGAATGTGAATGCGATACTTCCTCGCTAGGAAATAGCGTTTGCAGATGTCTACGTATCGTTGCAATAGCTTTCTGATGCTTCTTAAAACGCGATATCGCATCTCATTTCTATGTTTCATAGTAAGATATAATATGATTTGCGAAGTGTCATGTATTCCTCGTCTACACTGCAAATGAATGTAAATGCGACACTTCGTTGCTAGGAATTAGCGTCAGCAGAATTCTAGGTATCGTAGCAATAGAGTTCAAATGCTTCTTAATACGAGATATTGCATCTCATATCTATGTTTCATGATAAGATATAATATTCATTGCGAAGTGTTATGCGTTCCTCATCTATGATTCAAATGAATGTAAATGCGACACTTCCTTGCTAGGAAATAGCGTCTGCAGATGTCTAGGTATCGTTGCAATAGCTTTCTAATGCTTCTTAAAACGCGATATCGCATCTCATTTCTATGTTTCATGGTACGATATAATATGATTTGCGAAGTGTCATGTATTCCTCGTCTACACTTCAAATGAATGTGACTGCGATATTTCCTCGCTAGGAAATAGCGTTTGCAGGTGTCTACCTATTGTAGCAATAGAATTCTAATGCATATTAAAACGCGATATCGCATCACATTTCTATGTTTCATGGTAAGATGTAATATGACTTGCGAAGTGTTATGTATTCCTCCTCTACACTTCAAATGAATGTAAGTGCGACAATTCCTTGCAAGGAAATAGCGTTTGCAAATGTCTACGTATCGAAGAAACAGAGTTCTAATGCTTCTTAAAACGCGATATCGAATCTCATTTCTATGTTTCATGGTAAGATATAATATGATTTGCGAAGTGTCATGTATTCCTCTTCTACACTTCAAATGAATGTAAATGCGAGACTTCCTTGCTAGGACATAGCGTCTGCAGATGTCTAGGTATCGTAGCAATAGTGTTCTAATGCTTCTTAAGACGCGATGTCGCATCTCATTTCTATGTTTCATGGTAAGATATAATATGATTTGCGAAGTGTCATGTATTCCTCGTCTACACTTCAAATGAATGTAAATGCGACACTTCCTTGCTAGGAAATAGCGTCTGCAGATGTCTAGGTATCGTAGCAATAGAGTTCTAATGCTTCTTAAAACGCGATATCGCATCTCAATTCTATGTTTCATGGTAAGATATAACACGATTTGCGAAGAGTTATGTATTCCTCGCCTACACTTCAAATGAATGTAAATGCGACACTTCCTTGCAAGGAAATAGCGTTTGCAGATGTCTACGTATCGAAGCAATAGATTTCAAATGCTTCTTCAAACGAGATATTGCATCTCATATCTATGTTTCATGATAAGATATAATATTCAT
The DNA here is from genome assembly GCF_050948175.1 of Xylocopa sonorina. Taxonomy (NCBI): domain Eukaryota; kingdom Metazoa; phylum Arthropoda; class Insecta; order Hymenoptera; family Apidae; genus Xylocopa; species Xylocopa sonorina. Next base: position 9,625 of record NW_027490915.1, on the reverse strand, counting down.
TGCGAAGTGTTATGCATTCCTCGTCTACGATTCAAATGAATGTAAATGCGACACTTCCTTGCAAGGAAATAGCGTTTGCAGATGTCTACGTATCGGAGCAGTAGAGTTCTAATGCTTCTTAAAACGCGATATCGCACCTCATTTCTATGTTTCATGGTAAGATATAATATGATTTGCGAAGCGTCATGTATTCCTCGTCTACACTTCAAATGAATGTAAATGCGATACTTCCTTGCTAGGAAATAGCGTCTGCAGATGTCTAGGTATCGTAGCAATAGAGTTCTTATGATTCTTAAAACGCGATATCGCATCTCATTTCTATGTTTCATGGTAAGATATAATATGATTTGCGAAGTCTTATATATTCCTCGTCTACACTTCAAATGAATGTAAATGCGACACTTCCTTGCAAGGAAATAGCGTCTGCAGATGTCTACGTATCGTAGCAATAGAGTTCTTATGATACTTAAAACGCGATATCGCATCTCATTTCTATGTTTCATGGTAAGATATAATATGATTTGCGAAGTGTCATGTATTCCTCGTCAACACTTCAAATGAATGTAAATGCGACACTTCCTTGCTAGGAAATAGCGTCTGCAGAAATCTAGGTATCGTAGCAATAGAGTTCAAATGCTTCTTGAAACGAGATATTGCATCTCATATCTATGTTTCATGATAAGATATAATATTCATTGCGAAGTGTTATGCGTTCCTCATCTATGATTCAAATGAATGTAAATGCGACACTTCCTTGCTAGGAAATAGCGTCTGCCGATGTCTAGGTATCGTAGCGATAGAGTTCTAATGCTTCCTAAAACGCGATATCGCATCTCATTTCTACGTTTCATGGTAAGATGTAATATGATTTGCGAAGTGTTATGTATTCGTCGTCTACACTTCAAATGAATGTATATGTGACACTTCCTTGCAAGGAAATAGCGTTTGCAGATGTCTGCCTATCGTAGCAGTAGAGTTCTTATGCTTCTTAAAACGCGATATCGCATCTCATTTCTATGTTTCATGGTAAGATATAATATTCATTGCGAAGTGTTATGCATTCCTCGTCTGCGATTCAAATGAACGTAAATGCGACACTTCCTTGCAAGGAAATAGCGTTTGCAGATGTCTACGTATCGTAACAATAGAGTTCCTATGATTCTTAAAACGCGATATCGCATCTCATTTCTGTGTTTCATGGTAAGATATAATATGATTTGCGAAGTGTCATGTATTCCTCGTCAACACTTCAAATGAATGTAAATGCGACACTTCCTTGCTAGGAAATAGCGTCTGCAGAAATCTAGGTATCGTAGCAATAGAGTTCAAATGCTTCTTGAAACGAGATATTGCATCTCATATCTATGTTTCATGATAAGATATAATATTCATTGCGAAGTGTTATGCGTTCCTCATCTATGATTCAAATGAATGTAAATGCGACACTTCCTTGCTAGGAAATAGCGTCTGCCGATGTCTAGGTATCGTAGCGATAGAGTTCTAATGCTTCCTAAAACGCGATATCGCATCTCATTTCTACGTTTCATGGTAAGATGTAATATGATTTGCGAAGTGTTATGTATTCGTCGTCTACACTTCAAATGAATGTATATGTGACACTTCCTTGCAAGGAAATAGCGTTTGCAGATGTCTACGTATCGGAGCAATAGAGTTCTAATGCTTCATAAAACGCGATATCGCATCTCATTTCTATGTTTCATGGTAAGATATAATATGATTTGCGAAGTGTCATGTATTCCTCGTCTACACTTCAAATGAATGTAAATGCGAGACTTCCTTGCTAGGAAATAGCGTCTGCAGATGTCTAGGTATCGTAGCAATAGAGTTCTAATGCTTCTTAAAACGCGATATCGCATCTCAATTCTATGTTTCATGGTAAGATATAACACGATTTGCGAAGAGTTATGTATTCCTCGCCTACACTTCAAATGAATGTAAATGCGACACTTCCTTGCAAGGAAATAGCGTTTGCAGATGTCTACGTATCGAAGCAATAGATTTCAAATGCTTCTTCAAACGAGATATTGCATCTCATATCTATGTTTCATGATAAGATATAATATTCATTGCGAAGTGTTATGCATTCCTCGTCTACGATTCAAATGAATGTAAATGCGACACTTCCTTGCAAGGAAATAGCGTTTGCAGATGTCTACGTATCGGAGCAGTAGAGTTCTAATGCTTCTTAAAACGCGATATCGCACCTCATTTCTATGTTTCATGGTAAGATATAATATGATTTGCGAAGCGTCATGTATTCCTCGTCTACACTTCAAATGAATGTAAATGCGATACTTCCTTGCTAGGAAATAGCGTCTGCAGATGTCTAGGTATCGTAGCAATAGAGTTCTTATGATTCTTAAAACGCGATATCGCATCTCATTTCTATGTTTCATGGTAAGATATAATATGATTTGCGAAGTCTTATATATTCCTCGTCTACACTTCAAATGAATGTAAATGCGACACTTCCTTGGTAGGAAATTGCGTCTGCAGAAGTCTAGGTATCGTAGCAATAGAGTTCTAATGCTTCTTAAAACGCGATATCGCATCTCATTTCTATGTTTCATGGTAAGATAAAATATGATTTGCGAAGTGTTATGTATTTCTCGTCTACACTTCAAATGAATGTAAATGCGACACTTCCTTGCTAGGAAATAGCGTCTGCAGATGTCTAGGTATCGTAGCAATAGAGTTCTAATGCTTCTTAAAACGCGATATCGTATCTCATTTCTATGTTTCATGGTAAGATATAACATGATCTGCGAAGTGTTATGTGTTCCTCGTCTACACTTCAAATGAATGTAAATGCGAAACTTCCTTTGCAAAGAAATAGCGTTTGCAGATGTCAACGTATCGTAGCAATAGATTTCTAATGCTTCTTAAAACGCGATATCGCATCTCATTTCTATGTTTCATGATAAGATATAATATTCATTGCGAAGTGTTATGCATTCCTCGTCTACGATTCAAATGAAAGTAAATGCGACACTTCCTTGTTAGGAAATAGCGTCTGCAGATGTCTAGGTATCGTAGCAATAGAGTTCTAATGCTTCCTAAAACGCGATATCGCATCTCATTTCTACGTTTCATGGTAAGATGTAATATGATTTGCGAAGTGTTATGTATTCGTCGTCTACACTTCAAATGAATGTAAATGTGACACTTCCTTGCAAGGAAATAGCGTTTGCAGATGTCTACGTATCGGAGCAATAGAGTTCTAATGCTTCTTAAAACGCGATATCGCATCTCATTTCTATGTTTCATGGTAAGATATAATATGATTTGCGAAGTGTCATGTATTCCTCGTCTACACTTCAAATGAATGTAAATGCGAGACTTCCTTGCTAGGAAATAGCGTCTGCAGATGTCTAGGTATCGTAGCAATAGTGTTCTAATGCTTCTTAAGACGTGTAATCGCATCTCATTTCTATGTTTCATGGTAAGATATAATATGATTTGCGATGTGTTATGTATTCCTCGTCTAAACTTCAAATGAATGTAAATGCGACACTTCATTGCAAGGAAATAGCGTTTGCAGATGTCTACGTATCGTAGCAATGGAGTTCTTATGATTCTTAAAACGCAATATCGCATCTCATTTCTATGTTTCATGGTAAGATATAACATGATTTGCGAAGTGTCATGTATTCCTCGTCTACACTTCAAATGAATGTGACTGCGATATTTCCTCGCTAGGAAATAGCGTTTGCAGATGTCTACGTATCGTAGCAATAGATTTCTAATGCTTCATAAAACGCGATATCGCATCTCATTTCTATGTTTCATGGTAAGATTTAATATGATTTGCGAAGTGTTATGTATTCCTCGTCTACACTTCAAATGAATGTAAATGCGTCACTTCCTTGCTAGGAAATAGCGTCTGCTTATGTCTAGGTATCGTAGCGATAGAGTTCTAATGCTTCTCAAAACGCAATATCGCATCTCATTTCTATGTTTCATGGTAAGATATAACATGATTTGCGAAGTGTTATGTATTCCTCGTCTACACTGCAAATGAATGTGAATGCGATACTTCCTCGCTAGGAAATAGCGTTTGCAGATGTCTACGTATCGTTGCAATAGCTTTCTGATGCTTCTTAAAACGCGATATCGCATCTCATTTCTATGTTTCATAGTAAGATATAATATGATTTGCGAAGTGTCATGTATTCCTCGTCTACACTGCAAATGAATGTAAATGCGACACTTCGTTGCTAGGAATTAGCGTCAGCAGAATTCTAGGTATCGTAGCAATAGAGTTCAAATGCTTCTTAATACGAGATATTGCATCTCATATCTATGTTTCATGATAAGATATAATATTCATTGCGAAGTGTTATGCGTTCCTCATCTATGATTCAAATGAATGTAAATGCGACACTTCCTTGCTAGGAAATAGCGTCTGCAGATGTCTAGGTATCGTTGCAATAGCTTTCTAATGCTTCTTAAAACGCGATATCGCATCTCATTTCTATGTTTCATGGTACGATATAATATGATTTGCGAAGTGTCATGTATTCCTCGTCTACACTTCAAATGAATGTGACTGCGATATTTCCTCGCTAGGAAATAGCGTTTGCAGGTGTCTACCTATTGTAGCAATAGAATTCTAATGCATATTAAAACGCGATATCGCATCACATTTCTATGTTTCATGGTAAGATATAATATGATTTGCGAAGCGTCATGTATTCCTCGTCTACACTTCAAATGAATGTAAATGCGATACTTCCTTGCTAGGAAATAGCGTCTGCAGATGTCTAGGTATCGTAGCAATAGAGTTCTTATGATTCTTAGAACGCGATATCGCATCTCATTTCTATGTTTCATGGTAAGATATAATATGAATTGCGAAGTCTTATGTATTCCTCGTCTACACTTCAAATGAATGTAAATGCGACACTTCCTTGGTAGGAAATTGCGTCTGCAGATGTCTAGGTATCGTAGCAATAGAGTTCTAATGCTTCTTAAAACGCGATATCGCATCTCATTTCTATGTTTCATGGTAAGATAAAATATGATTTGCGAAGTGTTATGTATTTCTCGTCTACACTTCAAATGAACGTAAATGCGACACTTCCTTGCAAGGAAATAGCGTTTGCAGATGTCTACGTATCGTAGCAATAGAGTTCTTATGATTCTTAAAACGCGATATCGCATCTCATTTCTATGTTTCATGGTAAGATATAATATGATTTGAGTAGTGTTTTGTGCTCCTCGTCTACACTTCAAATGAATGTAAATGCGACACTCCCTTGAAAGGAAATAGCGTCTGCAGATGTCTAGGTATCGTAGCGATAGAGTTCTAATGCTTCTCAAAACGCAATATCGCATCTCATTTCTATGTTTCATGGTAAGATATAATATGATTTGCGAAGTGTGATGTATTCCTCGTCTACACTTCAAATGAATGTAAATGCAACACTTCCTTGCAAGGAAATAGCGTTTGCAGATGTCTGCCTATCGTAGCAGTAGAGTTCTTATGCTTCTTAAAACGCGATATCGCATCGCATTTCTATGTTTCATGGTAAGATATAATATTCATTGCGAAGTGTTATGCATTCCTCGTCTGCGATTCAAATGAACGTAAATGCGACACTTCCTTGCAAGGAAATAGCGTTTGCAGATGTCTACGTATCGTAACAATAGAGTTCCTATGATTCTTAAAACGCGATATCGCATCTCATTTCTATGTTTCATGGTAAGATACAATATGATTTGCGAAGTGTCATGTATTCCTCGTCAACACTTCAAATGAATGTAAATGCGACACTTCCTTGCTAGGAAATAGCGTCTGCAGAAATCTAGGTAACGTAGCAATAGAGTTCAAATGCTTCTTGAAACGAGATATTGCATCTCATATCTATGTTTCATGATAAGATATAATATTCATTGCGAAGTGTTATGCGTTCCTCATCTATGATTCAAATGAATGTAAATGCGACACTTCCTTGCTAGGAGATAGCGTCTGCTGATGTCTTGGTATCGTAGCGATAGAGTTCTAATGCTTCCTAAAACGCGATATCGCATCTCATTTCTACGTTTCATGGTAAGATGTAATATGATTTGCGAAGTGTTATGTATTCGTCGTCTACACTTCAAATGAATGTAAATGTGACACTTCCTTGCAAGGAAATAGCGTTTGCAGATGTCTACGTATCGGAGCAATAGAGTTCTAATGCTTCATAAAACGCGATATCGCATCTCATTTCTATGTTTCATGGTAAGATATAATATGATTTGCGAAGTGTTATGTATTCCTCGTCTAAACTTCAAATGAATGTAAATGCGATACTTCCTTGCTAGGAAATAGCGTCTGCAGATGTCTAGGTATCGTAGCAATAGAGTTCTTATGATTCTTAAAACGCGATATCGCATCTCATTTCTATGTTTCATGGTAAGATATAATATGATTTGCGAAGTCTTATGTATTCCTCGTCTACACTTCAAATGAATGTAAATGCGACACTTCCTTGGTAGGAAATTGCGTCTGCAGATGCCTAGGTATCGTAGCAATAGAGTTCTAATGCTTCTTAAAACGCGATATCGCATCTCATTTCTATGTTTCATGGTAAGATATAATATGATTTGCGAAGTGTTATGTATTTCTCGTCTACACTTCAAATGAACGTAAATGCGACACTTCCTTGCAAGGAAATAGCGTTTGCAGGTGTCTACCTATCGTAGCAATAGAATTCTAATGCATCTTAAAACGCGATATCGCATCTCATTTCTATGTTTCATGGTAAGATATAATATGATTTGCGAAGTGTCATGTATTCCTCGTCTACACTTCAAATGAATGTAAATGCGACACTTCCTTGCTAGGAAATAGCGTCTGCAGATGTCTAGGTATCGTAGCAATAGTGTTCTAATGCTTCTTAAAACGCGATATCGCATCTCATTTCTATGTTTCGTGGTAAGATATAATATGATTTGCGAAGTCTTATGTATTCCTCGTCTACACTTCAAATGAATGTAAATGCGACACTTCCTTGGTAGGAAATAGCGTCTGCAGATGTCTAGGTATCGTAGCAAAAGAGTTCTAATGCTTCTTAAAACGCGATATCGCATCTCATTTCTATGTTTCATGGTAAGATATAATATGATTTGCGAAGTGTCATGTATTCCTCGTCTACACTTCAAATGAATGTAAATGCGACACATCCTTGCAAGGAAATAGCGTCTGCAGATGTCTACGTATCGTAGCAATAGAGTTCTTATGATTCTTAAAACGCGATATCGCATCTCATTTCTATGTTTCATGGTAAGATATAATATGATTTGCGAAGTGTTATGTATTCCTCGTCTACACTTCAAATGAATGTAAATGCGACACTCCCTTGAAAGGAAATAGCGTCTGCAGATGTTTAGGTATCGTAGCGATAGAGTTCTAATGCTTCTCAAAACGCAATATCGCATCTCATTTCTATGTTTCATGGTAAGATATAATATGATTTGCGAAGTGTGATGTATTCCTCGTCCACACTTTAAATGAATGTAAATGCAACACTTCCTTGCATGGAAATAGCGTTTGCAGATGTCTGCCTATCGTAGCAGTAGAGTTCTAATGCTTCCTAAAACGCGATATTGCATCTCATTTCTACGTTTCATGGTAAGATGTAATATGATTTGCGAAGTGTTATGTATTCGTCGTCTACACTTCAAATGAATGTAAATGTGACACTTCCTTGCAAGGAAATAGCGTTTGCAGATGTCTACGTATCGGAGCAATAGAGTTCTAATGCTTCTTAAAACGCGATATCGCATCTCATTTCTATGTTTCATGGTAAGATATAATATGATTTGCGAAGTGTCATGTATTCCTCGTCTACACTTCAAATGAATGTAAATGCGAGACTTCCTTGCTAGGAAATAGCGTCTGCAGATGTCTAGGTATCGTAGCAATAGTGTTCTAATGCTTCTTAAGACGTGTAATCGCATCTCATTTCTATGTTTCATGGTAAGATATAATATGATTTGCGAAGTGTTATGTATTCCTCGTCTAAACTTCAAATGAATGTAAATGCGACACTTCATTGCCAGGAAATAGCGTTTGCAGATGTCTACGTATCGTAGCAATGGAGTTCTTATGATTCTTAAAACGCAATATCGCATCTCATTTCTATGTTTCATGGTAAGATATAACATGATTTGCGAAGTGTCATGTATTCCTCGTCTACACTTCAAATGAATGTGACTGCGATATTTCCTCGCTAGGAAATAGCGTTTGCAGATGTCTACGTATCGTAGCAATAGATTTCTAATGCTTCATAAAACGCGATGTCGCATCTCATTTCTATGTTTCATGGTAAGATTTAATATGATTTGCGAAGTGTTATGTATTCCTCGTCTACACTTCAAATGAATGTAAATGCGTCACTTCCTTGCTAGGAAATAGCGTCTGCTTATGTCTAGGTATCGTAGCGATAGAGTTCTAATGCTTCTCAAAACGCAATATCGCATCTCATTTCTATGTTTCATGGTAAGATATAACATGATTTGCGAAGTGTTATGTATTCCTCGTCTACACTGCAAATGAATGTGAATGCGATACTTCCTCGCTAGGAAATAGCGTTTGCAGATATCTACGTATCGTTGCAATAGCTTTCTGATGCTTCTTAAAACGCGATATCGCATCTCATTTCTATGTTTCATAGTAAGATATAATATGATTTGCGAAGTGTCATGTATTCCTCGTCTACACTGCAAATGAATGTAAATGCGACACTTCGTTGCTAGGAATTAGCGTCTGCAGAATTCTAGGTATCGTAGCAATAGAGTTCAAATGCTTCTTAATACGAGATATTGCATCTCATATCTATGTTTCATGATAAGATATAATATTCATTGCGAAGTGTTATGCGTTCCTCATCTATGATTCAAATGAATGTAAATGCGACACTTCCTTGGTAGGAAATAGCGTCTGCAGATGTCTAGGTATCGTAGCAAAAGAGTTCTAATGCTTCTTAAAACGCGACATCGCATCTCATTTCTATGTTTCATGGTAAGATATAATATGATTTGCGAAGTGTCATGTATTCCTCGTCTACACTTCAAATGAATGTAAATGCGACACATCCTTGCAAGGAAATAGCGTCTGCAGATGTCTACGTATCGTAGCATTAGAGATCTTATGATTCTTAAAACGCGATATCGCATCTCATTTATATGTTTCATGGTAAGATATAATATGATTTGCGAAGTGTTATGTATTCTTTGTCTACACTTCATATGAACGTTAATGCGACACTACCTTGCAAGGAAAGTGCGTTTGCAGATGTCTACGTATCGTAGCAATAGAGTTCTTATGATTCTTAAAACGCGATATCGCATCTCATTTCTATGTTTTATGGTAAGATATAATATGATTTGAGTAGTGTTATGTGCTCCTCGTCTACACTTCAAATGAATGTAAATGCGACACTCCCTTGAAAGGAAATAGCGTCTGCAGATGTCTAGGTATCGTAGCGATAGAGTTCTAATGCTTCTCAAAACGCAATATCGCATCTCATTTCTATGTTTCATGGTAAGATATAATATGATTTGCGAAGTGTGATGTATTCCTCGTCTACACTTCAAAGGAATGTAAATGAAAAAG
>NW_027490914.1:0-32094 GCF_050948175.1 Xylocopa sonorina | reverse complement strand
TGCAAGGAAGTGTCGCATTTACATTCATTTGAATCGTAGACGAGGAATACATAACACTTCGCAAATCATATTATATCTTACCATGAAACATAGAAATGAGATGCGATATCGCGTTTTAAGAAGCATTAGAACTCTATTGCTGCGATACCTGGACATCTGCAGACGCTATTTCCTTGCAAGGAAGTGTCGCATTTACATTCATTTGAAGTGTAGACGAGGAATACATGACACTTCGCAAATCATATTATATCTTACCATGAAACATAGAAATGAGATGCGATATCGCGTTTTAAGAAGCATTAGAACTCTATTGCTGCGATACCTAGACATCTGCAGGCGCTATTTCCTATCAGGGAAGTATGGCATTTTCATTCATTTGATGTGTAGGCGAGGAATACATGAAACTTCGCAAATCATATTATATCTTACCATGAAACATAGAAATAAGATGCGATATCGGGTTTTAAGAAGCATTGGCAATCTATTGCTACGATACGTAGACATCTGCAAACGCTATTTCCTAGCGAGGAAGTGTCGCATTCACATTCATTTGAAGTGTAGACTAGGAATACATGATACTTCGCAAATCATATTATATCTTACCATGAAACATAGAAATGAGATGCGATATCGCGTTTTAAGAATCATGAGAACTCTGTTGCTACGGTACGTAGACATCTGCAAACGCTATTTCCTTGCAAGGAAGTGTCGCATTTACATTCATTTGAAGTGTAGACAAGGAATACATAACACTTCGCAAATCATAATATATCTTACCATGAAACATAGAAATGAGATGCAATATCTCGTTTTAAGAAGCATTTGAACTCTATTGCTTCGATACGTAGACATCTGCAAACGCTATTTCCTTGCAAGGAAGTGTCGCATTTACATTCATTTGAAGTGTAGACGAGGAAAACATAACACTTCGCAAATCATATTATATCTTACCATGAAACATAGAACTGAGATGCGGTATCGCGTTTTAAGAAGCATTAGAACACTATCGCTACGATAGATAGACATGTGCAAAAGCTATTTCCTTGCAAGGAAGTGTCGCATTTACATTCATTTGAAGTTTAGACGAGGAATACATAACACTTCGCAAATAATATTATATCTTACCATGAAACATAGAACTGAGATGCGATATCGCGTTTTAAGGAGCATTAGAACACTATTGCGACGATAGGTAGACATTTGCAAACGCTATTTCCTTGCAAGGGAGTGTCGCATTTACATTCATTTGAAGTGTAGACGAAGAATACATAACACTTCGCAAATCATATTATATCTTACCATGAAACATAGAAATGAGATGCGATATCGCGTTTTAAGGATCATTAGAACACTATTGCGACGATAGGTAGACATTTGCAAACGCTATTTCCTTGCAAGGGAGTGTCGCATTTACATTCATTTGAAGTGTAGACGAAGAATACATAACACTTCGCAAATCATATTATATCTTACCATGAAACATAGAAATGAGATGCGATATCGCGTTTTAAGAATCATAAGAACTTTATTGCTACGATACGTAGACATCTGCAAACGCTATTTCCTTGCATGGAAGTTTCGCATTTATATGCATTTGAAGTGTAGGCGAGGAATGCATAACACCTCGCAATGAATATTATATCTTACCATGAACATAGAAATGAGATGCAATATCTCGTTTTAAGAAGCATTTGAACTCTATTGCTTCGATACGTAGACATCTGCAAACGCTATTTCCTAGCGAGGAAGTGTCGCATTCACATTCATTTGAAGTGTAGACTAGGAATACATGATACTTCGCAAATCATATTATATCTTACCATGAAACATAGAAATGAGATGCGATATCGCGTTTTAAGAATCATGAGAACTCTGTTGCTACGGTACGTAGACATCTGCAAACGCTATTTCCTTGCAAGGAAGTGTCGCATTTACATTCATTTGAAGTGTAGACAAGGAATACATAACACTTCGCAAATCATAATATATCTTACCATGAAACATAGAAATGAGATGCAATATCTCGTTTTAAGAAGCATTTGAACTCTATTGCTTCGATACGTAGACATCTGCAAACGCTATTTCCTTGCAAGGAAGTGTCGCATTTACATTCATTTTAAGTGTAGACGAGGAAAACATAACACTTCGCAAATCATATTATATCTTACCATGAAACATAGAACTGAGATGCGGTATCGCGTTTTAAGAAGCATTAGAACACTATCGCTACGATAGATAGACATGTGCAAAAGCTATTTCCTTGCAAGGAAGTGTCGCATTTACATTCATTTGAAGTTTAGACGAGGAATACATAACACTTCGCAAATAATATTATATCTTACCATGAAACATAGAACTGAGATGCGATATCGCGTTTTAAGGAGCATTAGAACACTATTGCGACGATAGGTAGACATTTGCAAACGCTATTTCCTTGCAAGGGAGTGTCGCATTTATATTCATTTGAAGTGTAGACGAAGAATACATAACACTTCGCAAATCATATTATATCTTACCATGAAACATAGAAATGAGATGCGATATCGCGTTTTAAGGATCATTAGAACACTATTGCGACGATAGGTAGACATTTGCAAACGCTATTTCCTTGCAAGGGAGTGTCGCATTTACATTCATTTGAAGTGTAGACGAAGAATACATAACACTTCGCAAATCATAATATATCTTACCATGAAACATAGAAATGAGATGCAATATCTCGTTTTAAGAAGCATTTGAACTCTATTGCTTCGATACGTAGACATCTGCAAACGCTATTTCCTTGCAAGGAAGTGTCGCATTTACATTCATTTGAAGTGTAGACGAGGAAAACATAACACTTCGCAAATCATATTATATCTTACCATGAAACATAGAACTGAGATGCGGTATCGCGTTTTAAGAAGCATTAGAACACTATCGCTACGATAGATAGACATGTGCAAAAGCTATTTCCTTGCAAGGAAGTGTCGCATTTACATTCATTTGAAGTTTAGACGAGGAATACATAACACTTCGCAAATAATATTATATCTTACCATGAAACATAGAACTGAGATGCGATATCGCGTTTTAAGGAGCATTAGAACACTATTGCGACGATAGGTAGACATTTGCAAACGCTATTTCCTTGCAAGGGAGTGTCGCATTTACATTCATTTGAAGTGTAGACGAGGAATACATAACACTTCGCAAATCATATTATATCTTACCACGAAACATAGAAATGAGATGCGATATCGCGTTTTAAGAATCATAAGAACTCTATTGCTACGATACGTAGACATCTGCAAACGCTATTTCCTTGAATGGAAGTTTCGCATTTATATGCATTTGAAGTGTAGACGAGGAATGCATAACACTTCGCAATGAATATTATATCATACCATGAAACATAGAAATGAGATGCGATATCGCGTTTTAAGAAGCATTAGAAATCTATTGCTACGATACGTAGATATCTGCAAACGCTATTTCCTGGCGAGGAAGTTTCGCATTCACATTCATTTCCAGTGTAGACGAGGAATCCATAACACTTCGCAAATCATATTATATCTTACCATGAAACATAGAAATGAGATGCGATATCGCGTTTTAAGAAGCATTGGAAATCTATTGCTACGATACGTAGACATCTGCAAACGCTATTTTCTAGCGAGGATGTATGGCACTTTCATTCATTTGAAGTGTAGACGAGGAATACATGACACTTCGCAAATCATATTATATCTTACCATGAAACATAGAAATGAGATGCGATATCGCGTTTTAAGAAGCATTAGAAATCTATTGCTACGATACGTAGACATCTGCAAACGCTATTTCCTAGCGAGGAAGTTTCGCATTCACATTCATTTGCAGTGTAGACGAGGAATCCATAACACTTCGCAAATCATTTTATATCTTACCATGCAACATAGAAGTGAGATGCGATATCGCGTTTCAAGAATCATAAGAACCCTATTGCTACGATACGTAGACATCTGCAAACGCTATTTCCTTGCAAGTAAGTGTCGCATTTACATTCATTTGAAGTGTAGACGAGGAATACATAACACTTCGCAAATCATATTATATCTTACCATGAAACATAGAAATGAGATGCAATATCTCGTCTTAAGAAGCATATGAACTCTATTGCTTCGATACGTAGACATCTGCAAACGCTATTTCCTTGCAAGGAAGTGCCGCATTTACATTCATTTGAAGTGTAGACGAGGAATACATAACACTTCGCAAATCATATTATATCTTACCATGAAACATAGAAATGAGATGCGATATCGCGTTTTAAGAAGCATTGGAAATCTATTGCTACGATACGTAGACATCTGCAAACGCTATTTTCTAGCGAGGAAGTATGGCACTTTCATTCATTTGAAGTGTAGACGAGGAATACATGACACTTCGCAAATCATATTATATCTTACCATGAAACATAGAAATGAGATGCGATATCGCGTTTTAAGAAGCATTAGAAATCTATTGCTACGATACGTAGACATCTGCAAACGCTATTTCCTAGCGAGGAAGTTTCGCATTCACATTCATTTGCAGTGTAGACGAGGAATCCATAACACTTCGCAAATCATTTTATATCTTACCATGCAACATAGAAGTGAGATGCGATATCGCGTTTTAAGAATCATAAGAACCCTATTGCTACGATACGTAGACATCTGCAAACGCTATTTCCTTGCAAGTAAGTGTCGCATTTACATTCATTTGAAGTGTAGACGAGGAATACATAACACTTCGCAAATCATATTATATCTTACCATGAAACATAGAAATGAGATGCAATATCTCGTCTTAAGAAGCATTTGAACTCTATTGCTTCGATACGTAGACATCTGCAAACGCTATTTCCTTGCAAGGAAGTGCCGCATTTACATTCATTTGAAGTGTAGACGAGGAATACATAACACTTCGCAAATCATATTATATCTTACCATGAAACATAGAAATGAGATGCGATATCGCGTTTTAAGAAGCATTAGAACTCTATTGCTACGATAGGTAGACATCTGCAAACGCTATTTCCTTACAAGGAAGTGTCGCATTTACATTCATTTGAAGTGTAGACGAGGAAAACGTAACACTTCGCAAATCATATTATATCTTACCATGAAACATAGAACTGAGATGCGATATCGCGTTTTAAGGAGCATTAGAACACTATTGCGACGATAGGTAGACATTTGCAAACGCTATTTCCTTGCAAGGGAATGTCGCATTTACATTCATTTGAAGTGTAGACGAAGAATACATAACACTTCGCAAATCATATTATATCTTACCATGAAACATAGAAATGAGATGCGATATCGCGTTTTAAGAATCATAAGAGCTCTATTGCTACGATACGTAGACATCTGCAAACGCTATTTCCTTGCAAGGAAGTGTCGCATTTACATTCATTTGAAGTGTAGACGAGGAATGCATAACACTTCGCAATGAATATTATATCTTATCATGAAACATAGATATGAGATGCAATATCTCGTTTTAAGAAGCATTTGAACTCTATTGCTTCGATACGTAGACATCTGCAAACGCTATTTCCTTGCAAGGAAGTGTCGCATTTACATTCATTTGAAGTGTAGACGAGGAATACATGACACTTCGCAAATCATATTATATCTTACCATGAAACATAGAAATGAGATGCGATATCGCGTTTTAAGAAGCATTATAACTCTATTGCTACGATAGGTAGACATCTGCAAACGCTATTTCCTTAAAAGGAAGTGTCGCATTTACATTCATTTGAAGTGTAGACGAGGAAAACATAACACTTCGCAAATCATATTATATCTTACCATGAAACATAGAACTGAGATGCGATCTCGCGTTTTAAGGAGCATTAGAACACTATTGGGACGATAGGTAGACATTTGCAAACGCTATATCCTTGCAAGGGAATGTCGCATTTACATTCATTTGAAGTGTAGACGAAGAATACATAACACTTCGCAAATCATATTATATCTTACCATGAAACATAGAAATGAGATGCGATATCGCGTTTTAAGAAGCATTAGAACTCTATTGCTACGATACCTAGACATCTGCAGACGCTATTTCCTAGCAAAGAAGTGTCGCATTTACATTCATTTGAAGTGTAGACGAGGAATACATGACACTTCGCAAATCATATTATGTCTTACCATGAAACATAGAAATGGGATGCGATATCGCGTTTTAAGAAGCATTGGAAACCTATTGCTACGATACGTAGACATCTGCAAACGCTATTTCCTAGCGAGGAAGTGTCGCATTCACATTCATTTGAAGTGTAGACGAGGAATACATAACACTTCGCAAATCATATTATATCTTACCATGAAACATTGAAATGAGATGCGATATCGCGTTTTAAGAAGCATTAGAAATCTATTGCTACGATACGTATACATCTGCAAACGCTATTTCCTAGCGAGGAAGTGTCGCATTTACATTCATTTGAAGTGTAGACGAGGAATACATGATACTTCGCAAATAATATTATATCTAACCATGAAACATAGAAACGAGATGCGATATCGCGTTTTAAGGAGCATTAGAACACTATTGGGACGATAGGTAGACATTTGCAAACGCTATATCCTTGCAAGGGAATGTCGCATTTACATTCATTTGAAGTGTAGACGAAGAATACATAACACTTCGCAAATCATATTATATCTTACCATGAAACATAGAAATGAGATGCGATATCGCGTTTTAAGAAGCATTAGAACTCTATTGCTACGATACCTAGACATCTGCAGACGCTATTTCCTAGCAAAGAAGTGTCGCATTTACATTCATTTGAAGTGTAGACGAGGAATACATGACACTTCGCAAATCATATTATGTCTTACCATGAAACATAGAAATGGGATGCGATATCGCGTTTTAAGAAGCATTGGAAACCTATTGCTACGATACGTAGACATCTGCAAACGCTATTTCCTAGCGAGGAAGTGTCGCATTCACATTCATTTGAAGTGTAGACGAGGAATACATAACACTTCGCAAATCATATTATATCTTACCATGAAACATTGAAATGAGATGCGATATCGCGTTTTAAGAAGCATTAGAAATCTATTGCTACGATACGTATACATCTGCAAACGCTATTTCCTAGCGAGGAAGTGTCGCATTTACATTCATTTGAAGTGTAGACGAGGAATACATGATACTTCGCAAATAATATTATATCTAACCATGAAAAATAGAAATGAGATGCGATATCGCGTTTTAAGGAGCATTAGAACTCTGTTGCTGCGATACCTAGACATCTGCAGACGCTATTTCCTAGCAAGGTAGTGTCGCATTTACATTCATCTGAAGTGTAGACGAAGAGTGCATAACACTTCGCAATGAATATTATATCTTATCATGAAACCTAGATATGAGATGCAATATCTCGTTTTGAGAAGCATTTGAAATCTATTGCTTCGATACGTAGACATCTGCAAACGCTATTTCCTTGCAAGGAAGTGTCGCATTTACATTCATTTGAAGTGTAGACGAGGAATACATAACACTTCGCAAATCATAATATATCTTACCATGAAACATAGGAATGAGATGCGATATCTCGTTTTAAGAAGCATTGGAAACCTATTGCTGCGATACCTAGACATCTGCAGACGCTATTTCCTTGCAAGGAAGTGTCGCATTTACATTCATTTGAAGTGTAGACGAGGAATACATAACACTTCGCAAATCATATTATATCTTGCCATGAAATATAGAGATGAGATGCGATATCGCGTTTTAAGAAGCATTAGAACACTATTGCTACGATAGGTAGACATTCGCAAACGCTATTTCCTTGCAAGGAAGTGTCGCATTTACATTCATTTGAAGTGTAGACGAGGAATACATATCACTTCGCAAATCATATTATATCTTACCATGAAACATAGAAATGAGATGCGATATCGCGTTTTAAGAATCATAAGAACTCTATTGCTACGATACGTAGACATCTGCAAACGCTATTTCCTTGCAAGGAAGTGTCGCATTTACATTCATTTGAATCGTAGACGAGGAATGCATAACACTTCGCAATGAATATTATATCTTATCATGAAACATAGATATGAGATGCAATATCTCGTTTTAAGAAGCATTTGAACTCTATTGCTTCGATACCTGGACATCTGCAGACGCTATTTCCTATCAGGGAAGTATGGCATTTTCATTCATTTGAAGTGTAGGCGAGGAATACATGACACTTCGCAAATCATATTGTATCTTACCATGAAACATAGAAATGAGATGCGATATCGCGTTTTAAGAAGCATTGGCAGTCTATTGCTACGATACGTAGACATCTGCAAACGCTATTTCCTAGCGAGGAAGTGTCGCATTCACATTCATTTGAAGTGTAGACGAGGAATACATAACACTTCGCAAATCATATTATATCTTACCATGAAACATAGGAATGAGATGCGATATCGCGTTCTAAGAAGCATTAGAACACTATTGCTACGATAGGTAGACATTCGCAAACGCTATTTCCTTGCAAGGAAGTGTCGCATTCACATTCATTTGAAGTGTAGACGACGAATACATAACACTTCGCAAATCATAATATATCTTACCATGAAACATAGAAATGAGATGCAATATCTCGTTTTAAGAAGCATTTGAACTCTATTGCTTCGATACGTAGACATCTGCAAACGCTATTTCCTTGCAAGGAAGTGTCGCATTTACATTCATTTGATGTGTAGACGAGGAAAACATAACACGTCGCAAATCATATTACATCTTACCATGAAACATAGAACTGAGATGCGGTATCGCGTTTTAAGAAGCTTTAGAACACTTTTGCCACGATAGATAGACATGTGCAAAAGCTATTTCCTTG
Organism: Xylocopa sonorina; assembly: GCF_050948175.1. NCBI lineage: Eukaryota > Metazoa > Arthropoda > Insecta > Hymenoptera > Apidae > Xylocopa > Xylocopa sonorina. The sequence continues at coordinate 23,219 of NW_027490914.1, read as the reverse complement.
CAAGGAAGTGTCGCATTTACATTCATTTGAAGTTTAGACGAGGAATACATAACACTTCGCAAATCATATTATATCTTACCATGAAACATAGAACTGAGATGCGATATCGCGTTTTAAGGAGCATTAGAACACCATTGCGACGATAGGTAGACATTTGCAAACGCTATTTCCTTGCAAGGGAGTGTCGCATTTACATTCATTTGAAGTGTAGACGAAGAATACATAACACTTCGTAAATCATATTATATCTTACCATGAAACATAGAAATGAGATGCGATATCGCGTTTTAAGGTGCATTAGAACACTATTGCGACGATAGGTAGACATTTGCAAACGCTATTTCCTTGCAAGGGAGTGTCGCATTTACATTCATTTGAAGTGTAGACGAAGAATACATAACACTTCGCAAATCATATTATATCTTACCATGAAACATAGAAATGAGATGCGATATCGCGTTTTAAGAATCATAAGAACTTTATTGCTACGATACGTAGACATCTGCAAACGCTATTTCCTTGCATGGAAGTTTCGCATTTATATGCATTTGAAGTGTAGGCGAGGAATGCATAACACCTCGCAATGAATATTATATCTTACCATGAAGCATAGAAATGAGATGCGATATGGCGTTTTAAGAAGCATTAGAACTCTATTGCGGCGATACGTAGACATCTGCAAACGCTATTTCCTTGCAAGGAAGTGTCGCATTTACATTCATTTGAATCGTAGACGAGGAATGCATAACACTTCGCAATGAATATTATATCTTACCATGAAACATAGAAATGGGATGCGATATCGCGTTTTAAGAAGCATTAGAAATCTATTGCTACGATACGTAGACATCTGCAAACTCTATTTCCTAGCGAGGAAGTGTCGCATTTACATTCATTTGAAGAGTAGACGAGGAATACATGATACTTCGCAAATCATATTATATCTTACCATGAAACATAGAAAGGAGATGCGATATCGCGTTTTAAGAAGCATTAGAACTCTATTGCTACGATACCTGGACATCTGCAGACGCTATTTCCTATCAGGGAAGTATGGCATTTTCATTCATTTGAAGTGTAGACGAGGAATACATGACACTTCGCAAATCATATTAGATCTTACCATGAAACATAGAAATTTGATGCGATATCGCGTTTTAAGAAGCATTGGAAATCTATTGCTACGATACGTAGACATCTGCAAACGCTATTTCCTAGCGAGGAAGTGTCGCATTCACATTCATTTGAAGTGTAGACGAGGAATACATAACACTTCGCAAATCATATTATATCTTACCATGAAACATTGAAATGAGATGCGATATAGCGTTTTAAGAAGCATTAGAACTCTATTGCTACGATACGTAGACATCTGCAAACGCTATTTCCTTGCAAGGAAGTGTCGCATTTACATTCATTTGAATCGTAGACGAGGAATACATAACACTTCGCAAATCATATTATATCTTACCATGAAACATAGAAATGAGATGCGATATCGCGTTTTAAGAAGCATTAGAACTCTATTGCTGCGATACCTAGACATCTGCAGACGCTATTTCCTTGCAAGGAAGTGTCGCATTTACATTCATTTGAAGTGTAGACGAGGAATACATGACACTTCGCAAATCATATTATATCTTACCATGAAACATAGAAATGAGATGCGATATCGCGTTTTAAGAAGCATTAGAACTCTATTGCTGCGATACCTAGACATCTGCAGACGCTATTTCCTATCAGGGAAGTATGGCATTTTCATTCATTTGATGTGTAGGCGAGGAATACATGAAACTTCGCAAATCATATTATATCTTACCATGAAACATAGAAATAAGATGCGATATCGGGTTTTAAGAAGCATTGGCAATCTATTGCTACGATACGTAGACATCTGCAAACGCTATTTCCTAGCGAGGAAGTGTCGCATTCACATTCATTTGAAGTGTAGACTAGGAATACATGATACTTCGCAAATCATATTATATCTTACCATGAAACATAGAAATGAGATGCGATATCGCGTTTTAAGAATCATGAGAACTCTGTTGCTACGGTACGTAGACATCTGCAAACGCTATTTCCTTGCAAGGAAGTGTCGCATTTACATTCATTTGAAGTGTAGACAAGGAATACATAACACTTCGCAAATCATAATATATCTTACCATGAAACATAGAAATGAGATGCAATATCTCGTTTTAAGAAGCATTTGAACTCTATTGCTTCGATACGTAGACATCTGCAAACGCTATTTCCTTGCAAGGAAGTGTCGCATTTACATTCATTTGAAGTGTAGACGAGGAAAACATAACACTTCGCAAATCATATTATATCTTACCATGAAACATAGAACTGAGATGCGGTATCGCGTTTTAAGAAGCATTAGAACACTATCGCTACGATAGATAGACATGTGCAAAAGCTATTTCCTTGCAAGGAAGTGTCGCATTTACATTCATTTGAAGTTTAGACGAGGAATACATAACACTTCGCAAATAATATTATATCTTACCATGAAACATAGAACTGAGATGCGATATCGCGTTTTAAGGAGCATTAGAACACTATTGCGACGATAGGTAGACATTTGCAAACGCTATTTCCTTGCAAGGGAGTGTCGCATTTACATTCATTTGAAGTGTAGACGAAGAATACATAACACTTCGCAAATCATATTATATCTTACCATGAAACATAGAAATGAGATGCGATATCGCGTTTTAAGGATCATTAGAACACTATTGCGACGATAGGTAGATATTTGCAAACGCTATTTCCTTGCAAGGGAGTGTCGCATTTACATTCATTTGAAGTGTAGACGAAGAATACATAACACTTCGCAAATCATATTATATCTTACCATGAAACATAGAAATGAGATGCGATATCGCGTTTTAAGAATCATAAGAACTTTATTGCTACGATACGTAGACATCTGCAAACGCTATTTCCTTGCATGGAAGTTTCGCATTTATATGCATTTGAAGTGTAGGCGAGGAATGCATAACACCTCGCAATGAATATTATATCTTACCATGAAACATAGAAATGAGATGCAATATCTCGTTTTAAGAAGCATTTGAACTCTATTGCTTCGATACGTAGACATCTGCAAACGCTATTTCCTAGCGAGGAAGTGTCGCATTCACATTCATTTGAAGTGTAGACTAGGAATACATGATACTTCGCAAATCATATTATATCTTACCATGAAACATAGAAATGAGATGCGATATCGCGTTTTAAGAATCATGAGAACTCTGTTGCTACGGTACGTAGACATCTGCAAACGCTATTTCCTTGCAAGGAAGTGTCGCATTTACATTCATTTGAAGTGTAGACAAGGAATACATAACACTTCGCAAATCATAATATATCTTACCATGAAACATAGAAATGAGATGCAATATCTCGTTTTAAGAAGCATTTGAACTCTATTGCTTCGATACGTAGACATCTGCAAACGCTATTTCCTTGCAAGGAAGTGTCGCATTTACATTCATTTGAAGTGTAGACGAGGAAAACATAACACTTCGCAAATCATATTATATCTTACCATGAAACATAGAACTGAGATGCGGTATCGCGTTTTAAGAAGCATTAGAACACTATCGCTACGATAGATAGACATGTGCAAAAGCTATTTCCTTGCAAGGAAGTGTCGCATTTACATTCATTTGAAGTTTAGACGAGGAATACATAACACTTCGCAAATAATATTATATCTTACCATGAAACATAGAACTGAGATGCGATATCGCGTTTTAAGGAGCATTAGAACACTATTGCGACGATAGGTAGACATTTGCAAACGCTATTTCCTTGCAAGGGAGTGTCGCATTTACATTCATTTGAAGTGTAGACGAAGAATACATAACACTTCGCAAATCATATTATATCTTACCATGAAACATAGAAATGAGATGCGATATCGCGTTTTAAGGATCATTAGAACACTATTGCGACGATAGGTAGACATTTGCAAACGCTATTTCCTTGCAAGGGAGTGTCGCATTTACATTCATTTGAAGTGTAGACGAAGAATACATAACACTTCGCAAATCATATTATATCTTACCATGAAACATAGAAATGAGATGCGATATCGCGTTTTAAGAATCATAAGAACTTTATTGCTACGATACGTAGACATCTGCAAACGCTATTTCCTTGCATGGAAGTTTCGCATTTATATGCATTTGAAGTGTAGGCGAGGAATGCATAACACCTCGCAATGAATATTATATCTTACCATGAAACATAGAAATGAGATGCAATATCTCGTTTTAAGAAGCATTTGAACTCTATTGCTTCGATACGTAGACATCTGCAAACGCTATTTCCTAGCGAGGAAGTGTCGCATTCACATTCATTTGAAGTGTAGACTAGGAATACATGATACTTCGCAAATCATATTATATCTTACCATGAAACATAGAAATGAGATGCGATATCGCGTTTTAAGAATCATGAGAACTCTGTTGCTACGGTACGTAGACATCTGCAAACGCTATTTCCTTGCAAGGAAGTGTCGCATTTACATTCATTTGAAGTGTAGACAAGGAATACATAACACTTCGCAAATCATAATATATCTTACCATGAAACATAGAAATGAGATGCAATATCTCGTTTTAAGAAGCATTTGAACTCTATTGCTTCGATACGTAGACATCTGCAAACGCTATTTCCTTGCAAGGAAGTGTCGCATTTACATTCATTTGAAGTGTAGACGAGGAAAACATAACACTTCGCAAATCATATTATATCTTACCATGAAACATAGAACTGAGATGCGGTATCGCGTTTTAAGAAGCATTAGAACACTATCGCTACGATAGATAGACATGTGCAAAAGCTATTTCCTTGCAAGGAAGTGTCGCATTTACATTCATTTGAAGTTTAGACGAGGAATACATAACACTTCGCAAATAATATTATATCTTACCATGAAACATAGAACTGAGATGCGATATCGCGTTTTAAGGAGCATTAGAACACTATTGCGACGATAGGTAGACATTTGCAAACGCTATTTCCTTGCAAGGGAGTGTCGCATTTACATTCATTTGAAGTGTAGACGAAGAATACATAACACTTCGCAAATCATATTATATCTTACCATGAAACATAGAAATGAGATGCGATATCGCGTTTTAAGGATCATTAGAACACTATTGCGACGATAGGTAGACATTTGCAAACGCTATTTCCTTGCAAGGGAGTGTCGCATTTACATTCATTTGAAGTGTAGACGAAGAATACATAACACTTCGCAAATCATATTATATCTTACCATGAAACATAGAAATGAGATGCGATATCGCGTTTTAAGAATCATAAGAACTTTATTGCTACGATACGTAGACATCTGCAAACGCTATTTCCTTGCATGGAAGTTTCGCATTTATATGCATTTGAAGTGTAGGCGAGGAATGCATAACACCTCGCAATGAATATTATATCTTACCATGAAACATAGAAATGAGATGCAATATCTCGTTTTAAGAAGCATTTGAACTCTATTGCTTCGATACGTAGACATCTGCAAACGCTATTTCCTAGCGAGGAAGTGTCGCATTCACATTCATTTGAAGTGTAGACTAGGAATACATGATACTTCGCAAATCATATTATATCTTACCATGAAACATAGAAATGAGATGCGATATCGCGTTTTAAGAATCATGAGAACTCTGTTGCTACGGTACGTAGACATCTGCAAACGCTATTTCCTTGCAAGGAAGTGTCGCATTTACATTCATTTGAAGTGTAGACAAGGAATACATAACACTTCGCAAATCATAATATATCTTACCATGAAACATAGAAATGAGATGCAATATCTCGTTTTAAGAAGCATTTGAACTCTATTGCTTCGATACGTAGACATCTGCAAACGCTATTTCCTTGCAAGGAAGTGTCGCATTTACATTCATTTGAAGTGTAGACGAGGAAAACATAACACTTCGCAAATCATATTATATCTTACCATGAAACATAGAACTGAGATGCGGTATCGCGTTTTAAGAAGCATTAGAACACTATCGCTACGATAGATAGACATGTGCAAAAGCTATTTCCTTGCAAGGAAGTGTCGCATTTACATTCATTTGAAGTTTAGACGAGGAATACATAACACTTCGCAAATAATATTATATCTTACCATGAAACATAGAACTGAGATGCGATATCGCGTTTTAAGGAGCATTAGAACACTATTGCGACGATAGGTAGACATTTGCAAACGCTATTTCCTTGCAAGGGAGTGTCGCATTTACATTCATTTGAAGTGTAGACGAAGAATACATAACACTTCGCAAATCATATTATATCTTACCATGAAACATAGAAATGAGATGCGATATCGCGTTTTAAGGATCATTAGAACACTATTGCGACGATAGGTAGACATTTGCAAACGCTATTTCCTTGCAATGGAGTGTCGCATTTACATTCATTTGAAGTGTAGACGAAGAATACATAACACTTCGCAAATCATATTATATCTTACCATGAAACATAGAAATGAGATGCGATATCGCGTTTTAAGAATCATAAGAACTTTATTGCTACGATACGTAGACATCTGCAAACGCTATTTCCTTGCATGGAAGTTTCGCATTTATATGCATTTGAAGTGTAGGCGAGGAATGCATAACACCTCGCAATGAATATTATATCTTACCATGAAACATAGAAATGAGATGCAATATCTCGTTTTAAGAAGCATTTGAACTCTATTGCTTCGATACGTAGACATCTGCAAACGCTATTTCCTTGCAAGGAAGTGTCGCATTTACATTCATTTGAAGTGTAGACGAGGAATACATGACACTTCGCAAATCATATTATATCTTACCATGAAACATAGAAATGAGATGCGATATCGCGTTTTAAGAAGCATTAGAACTCTATTGCTGCGATACCTAGACATCTGCAGACGCTATTTCCTATCAGGGAAGTATGGCATTTTCATTCATTTGATGTGTAGGCGAGGAATACATGAAACTTCGCAAATCATATTATATCTTACCATGAAACATAGAAATAAGATGCGATATCGGGTTTTAAGAAGCATTGGCAATCTATTGCTACGATACGTAGACATCTGCAAACGCTATTTCCTAGCGAGGAAGTGTCGCATTCACATTCATTTGAAGTGTAGACTAGGAATACATAACACTTCGTAAATCATATTATATCTTACCATGAAACATAGAAATGAGATGCGATATCGCGTTTTAAGAGGCATTAGAACTCTATTGCTGCGATACCTAGACATCTGCAGACGCTATTTCCTATCAGGGAAGTATGGCATTTTCATTCATTTGAAGTGTAGGCGAGGAATACATGAAACTTCGCAAATCATATTATATCTTACCATGAAACATAGAAATAAGATGCGATATCGGGTTTTAAGAAGCATTGGCAATCTATTGCTACGATACGTAGACATCTGCAAACGCTATTTCCTAGCGAGGAAGTGTCGCATTCACATTCATTTGAAGTGTAGACGAGGAATACATGATACTTCGCAAATCATATTATATCTTACCATGAAACATAGAAATGAGATGCGATATCGCGTTTTAAGAATCATGAGAACTCTGTTGCTACGGTACGTAGACATCTGCAAACGCTATTTCCTTGCAAGGAAGTGTCGCATTTACATTCATTTGAAGTGTAGACAAGGAATACATAACACTTCGCAAATAATAATATATCTTACCATGAAACATAGAAATGAGATGCAATATCTCGTTTTAAGAAGCATTTGAACTCTATTGCTTCGATACGTAGACATCTGCAAACGCTATTTCCTTGCAAGGAAGTGTCGCATTTACATTCATTTGAAGTGTAGACGAGGAAAACATAACACTTCGCAAATCATATTATATCTTACCATGAAACATAGAACTGAGATGCGGTATCGCGTTTTAAGAAGCATTAGAACACTATCGCTACGATAGATAGACATGTGCAAAAGCTATTTCCTTGCAAGGAAGTGTCGCATTTACATTCATTTGAAGTTTAGACGAGGAATACATAACACTTCGCAAATAATATTATATCTTACCATGAAACATAGAACTGAGATGCGATATCGCGTTTTAAGGAGCATTAGAACACTATTGCGACGATAGGTAGACATTTGCAAACGCTATTTCCTTGCAAGGGAGTGTCGCATTTACATTCATTTGAAGTGTAGACGAAGAATACATAACACTTCGCAAATCATATTATATCTTACCATGAAACATAGAAATGAGATGCGATATCGCGTTTTAAGGATCATTAGAACACTATTGCGACGATAGGTAGACATTTGCAAACGCTATTTCCTTGCAAGGGAGTGTCGCATTTACATTCATTTGAAGTGTAGACGAAGAATACATAACACTTCGCAAATCATATTATATCTTACCATGAAACATAGAAATGAGATGCGATATCGCGTTTTAAGAATCATAAGAACTTTATTGCTACGATACGTAGACATCTGCAAACGCTATTTCCTTGCATGGAAGTTTCCCATTTATATGCATTTGAAGTGTAGGCGAGGAATGCATAACACCTCGCAATGAATATTATATCTTACCATGAAACATAGAAATGAGATGCGATATGGCGTTTTAAGAAGCATTAGAACACTATTGCGGCGATACGTAGACATCTGCAAACGCTATTTCCTTGCAAGGAAGTGTCGCATTTACATTCATTTGAATCGTAGACGAGGAATACATAACACTTCGCAAATCATCTTATATCTTACCATGAAACATTGACATGAGATGCGATATAGCGTTTTAAGAGGCATTAGAACTCTATTGCTACGATACGTAGACATCTGCAAACGCTATTTCCTTGCAAGGAAGTGTCACATTTACATTCATTTGAAGTGTAGACGAGGAATACATAACACTTCGCAAATCATATTATATCTTAATATGAAACATTGAAATGAGATGCGATATAGCGTTTTAAGAAGCATTAGAACTCTATTGCTACGATACGTAGACATCTGCAAACGCTATTTCCTTGCAAGGAAGTGTCGCATTTACATTCATTTGAATCGTAGACGAGGAATACATAACACTTCGCAAATCATATTATATCTTACCAAGAAACATAGAAATGAGATGCGATATCGCGTTTTAAGAAGCATTAGAACTCTATTGCTGCGATACCTAGACATCTGCAGACGCTATTTCCTTGCAAGGAAGTGTCGCATTTACATTCATTTGAAGTGTAGACGAGGAATACATGACACTTCGCAAATCATATTATATTTTACCATGAAACATAGAAATGAGATGCGATATCGCGTTTTAAGAAGCATTAGAACTCTATTGCTACGATAGGTAGACATCTGCAAACGCTATTTCCTTACAAGGAAGTGTCGCATTTACATTCATTTGAAGTGTAGACGAGGAAAACATAACACTTCGCAAATCATATTATATCTTACCATGAAACATAGAACTGAGATGCGTTATCGCGTTTTAAGAAGCATTAGAACACTATTGCTACGATAGGTAGACATTTGCAAACGCTATTTCCTTGCAAGGAAGTGTCTCATTTACATTCATTTGAAGTGTAGACGAGGAATACATAACACTTCGCAAATCATATTATATCTTACCATGAAACATAGAAATGAGATGCGATATCGCGTTTTAAGAATCATAAGAACTCTATTGCTACGATACGTAGACATCTGCAAACTCTATTTCCTAGCGAGGAAGTGTCGCATTTACATTCATTTGAAGAGTAGACGAGGAATACATGATACTTCGCAAATCATATTATATCTTACCATGAAACATAGAAACGAGATGCGATATCGCGTTTTAAGAAGCATTAGAACTCTATTGTTACGATACCTGGACATCTGCAGACGCTATTTCCTATCAGGGAAGTATGGCAATTTCATTCATTTGAAGTGTAGACGAGGAATACATGACACTTCGCAAATCATATTATATCTTACCATGAAACATAGAAATTTGATGCGATATCGCGTTTTAAGAAGCATTGGAAATCTATTGCTACGATACGTAGACATCTGCAAACGCTATTTCCTAGCGAGGAAGTGTCGCATTCACATTCATTTGAAGTGTAGACGAGGAATACATAACACTTCGCAAATCATATTATATCTTACCATGAAACATTGAAATGAGATGCGATATAGCGTTTTAAGAGGCATTAGAACTCTATTGCTACGATACGTAGACATCTGCAAACGCTATTTCCTTGCAAGGAAGTGTCACATTTACATTCATTTGAATCGTAGACGAGGAATACATAACACTTCGCAAATCATATTATATCTTACCATGAAACATAGAAATGAGATGCGATATCGCGTTTTAAAAATCATAAGAACTCTATTGCTACGATACGTAGACATCTGCAAACGCTATTTCCTAGCATGTAAGTGTCGCATTCACATTCATTTGAAGTGTAGACGAGGTATACATGACACTTCGCAATTCATATTATATCTTACCATGAAACATAGAAATGAGATGCGATATCGCGTTTTAAGAAGCATTAGAAATCTATTGCTACGAAACGTAGACATCTGCAGACGCTATTTCCTAGCAAGGGAGTGTCCCATTTACATTCATTTGAAGTGTAGACGAGGTATACATGACACTTCGCAAATCATATTATACCTTACCATGAAACATAGAAATGAGATGCGATATCGCGTTTTAAGAAGCATTAGAACTCTATTGCTACGATAGGTAGACATCTGCAAACGCTATTTCCTTACAAGGAAGTGTCGCATTTACATTCATTTGAAGTGTAGACGAGGTATACATGACACTTCGCAAATCATATTATACCTTACCATGAAACATAGAAATGAGATGCGATATCGCGTTTTAAGAAGCATTAGAACTCTATTGCTACGATAGGTAGACATCTGCAAACGCTATTTCCTTACAAGGAAGTGTCGCATTTACATTCATTTGAAGTGTAGACGAGGAAAACATAACACCTCGCAAATCATATTATATCTTACCATGAAACATACAACTGAGATGCGGTATCGCGTTTTAAAAAGCATTAGAACACTATTGCTACGATAGGTAGACATTTGCAAACGCTATTTCCTTACAAGGAAGTGTCGCATTTACATTCATTTGAAGTGTAGACGAGGAAAACATAACACTTCGCAAATCATATTATATCTTACCATGAAACATAGAACTGAGATGCGTTATCGCGTTTTAAGAAGCATTAGAACACTATTGCTACGATAGGTAGACATTTGCAAACGCTATTTCCTTGCAAGGAAGTGTCTCATTTACATTCATTTGAAGTGTAGACGAGGAATACATAACACTTCGCAAATCATATTATATCTTACCATGAAACATAGAAATGAGATGCGATATCGCGTTTTAAGAATCATAAGAACTCTATTGCTACGATACGTAGACATCTGCAAACTCTATTTCCTAGCGAGGAAGTGTCGCATTTACATTCATTTGAAGAGTAGACGAGGAATACATGATACTTCGCAAATCATATTATATCTTACCATGAAACATAGAAACGAGATGCGATATCGCGTTTTAAGAAGCATTAGAACTCTATTGTTACGATACCTGGACATCTGCAGACGCTATTTCCTATCAGGGAAGTATGGCAATTTCATTCATTTGAAGTGTAGACGAGGAATACATGACACTTCGCAAATCATATTATATCTTACCATGAAACATAGAAATTTGATGCGATATCGCGTTTTAAGAAGCATTGGAAATCTATTGCTACGATACGTAGACATCTGCAAACGCTATTTCCTAGCGAGGAAGTGTCGCATTCACATTCATTTGAAGTGTAGACGAGGAATACATAACATTTCGCAAATCATATTATATCTTACCATGAAACATTGAAATGAGATGCGATATAGCGTTTTAAGAGGCATTAGAACTCTATTGCTACGATACGTAGACATCTGCAAACGCTATTTCCTTGCAAGGAAGTGTCACATTTACATTCATTTGAATCGTAGACGAGGAATACATAACACTTCGCAAATCATATTATATCTTACCATGAAACATAGAAATGAGATGCGATATCGCGTTTTAAAAATCATAAGAACTCTATTGCTACGATACGTAGACATCTGCAAACGCTATTTCCTAGCAAGTAAGTGTCGCATTCACATTCATTTGAAGTGTAGACGAGGTATACATGACACTTCGCAATTCATATTATATCTTACCATGAAACATAGAAATGAGATGCGATATCGCGTTTTAAGAAGCATTAGAAATCTATTGCTACGAAACGTAGACATCTGCAGACGCTATTTCCTAGCAAGGGAGTGTCCCATTTACATTCATTTGAAGTGTAGACGAGGAATACATAACACTTCGCAAATCATATTATATCTTACCATGAAACATAGAACTGAGATGCGTTATCGCGTTTTAAGAAGCATTAGAACACTATTGCTACGATAGGTAGACATTTGCAAACGCTATTTCCTTGCAAGGAAGTGTCTCATTTACATTCATTTGAAGTGTAGACGAGGAATACATAACACTTCGCAAATCATATTATATCTTACCATGAAACATAGAAATGAGATGCGATATCGCGTTTTAAGAATCATAAGAACTCTATTGCTACGATACGTAGACATCTGCAAACTCTATTTCCTAGCGAGGAAGTGTCGCATTTACATTCATTTGAAGAGTAGACGAGGAATACATGATACTTCGCAAATCATATTATATCTTACCATGAAACATAGAAACGAGATGCGATATCGCGTTTTAAGAAGCATTAGAACTCTATTGTTACGATACCTGGACATCTGCAGACGCTATTTCCTATCAGGGAAGTATGGCAATTTCATTCATTTGAAGTGTAGACGAGGAATACATGACACTTCGCAAATCATATTATATCTTACCATGAAACATAGAAATTTGATGCGATATCGCGTTTTAAGAAGCATTGGAAATCTATTGCTACGATACGTAGACATCTGCAAACGCTATTTCCTAGCGAGGAAGTGTCGCATTCACATTCATTTGAAGTGTAGACGAGGAATACATAACACTTCGCAAATCATATTATATCTTACCATGAAACATTGAAATGAGATGCGATATAGCGTTTTAAGAGGCATTAGAACTCTATTGCTACGATACGTAGACATCTGCAAACGCTATTTCCTTGCAAGGAAGTGTCACATTTACATTCATTTGAATCGTAGACGAGGAATACATAACACTTCGCAAATCATATTATATCTTACCATGAAACATAGAAATGAGATGCGATATCGCGTTTTAAAAATCATAAGAACTCTATTGCTACGATACGTAGACATCTGCAAACGCTATTTCCTAGCATGTAAGTGTCGCATTCACATTCATTTGAAGCGTAGACGAGGTATACATGACACTTCGCAATTCATATTATATCTTACCATGAAACATAGAAATGAGATGCGATATCGCGTTTTAAGAAGCATTAGAAATCTATTGCTACGAAACGTAGACATCTGCAGACGCTATTTCCTAGCAAGGGAGTGTCCCATTTACATTCATTTGAAGTGTAGACGAGGTATACATGACACTTCGCAAATCATATTATACCTTACCATGAAACATAGAAATGAGATGCGATATCGCGTTTTAAGAAGCATTAGAACTCTATTGCTACGATAGGTAGACATCTGCAAACGCTATTTCCTTACAAGGAAGTGTCGCATTTACATTCATTTGAAGTGTAGACGAGGTATACATGACACTTCGCAAATCATATTACACCTTACCATGAAACATAGAAATGAGATGCGATATCGCGTTTTAAGAAGCATTAGAACTCTATTGCTACGATAGGTAGACATCTGCAAACGCTATTTCCTTACAAGGAAGTGTCGCATTTACATTCATTTGAAGTGTAGACGAGGAAAACATAACACCTCGCAAATCATATTATATCTTACCATGAAACATACAACTGAGATGCGGTATCGCGTTTTAAAAAGCATTAGAACACTATTGCTACGATAGGTAGACATTTGCAAACGCTATTTCCTTGCAAGGAAGTGTCGCATTTACATTCATTTGAAGTGTAGACGATTAATACATAACACTTCGCAAATCATATTATATCTTACCATGAAACATAGAAATGAGATGCGATATCGCGTTTTAAGAATCATAAGAACACTATTGCTACGATACGTAGACATCTGCAAACGATATTTCCTTGCATGGAAGTGTCTCATTTACATTCATTTGAAGTGTAGACGAGGAATACATAACACTTCGCAAATCATATTATATCATACCACGAAATATAGAAATGAGATGCGATATCGCGTTTTAAGAAGCATTAGAACTCTATTGCTACGATAGGTAGACATCTGCAAACGCTATTTCCTTACAAGGAAGTGTCGCATTTACATTCATTTGAAGTGTAGACGAGGAAAACATAACACTTCGCAAATCATATTATATCTTACCATGAAACATAGAACTGAGATGCGTTATCGCGTTTTAAGAAGCATTAGAACACTATTGCTACGATAGGTAGACATTTGCAAACGCTATTTCCTTGCAAGGAAGTGTCTCATTTACATTCATTTGAAGTGTAGACGAGGAATACATAACACTTCGCAAATCATATTATATCTTACCATGAAACATAGAAATGAGATGCGATATCGCGTTTTAAGAATCATAAGAACTCTATTGCTACGATACGTAGACATCTGCAAACTCTATTTCCTAGCGAGGAAGTGTCGCATTTACATTCATTTGAAGAGTAGACGAGGAATACATGATACTTCGCAAATCATATTATATCTTACCATGAAACATAGAAACGAGATGCGATATCGCGTTTTAAGAAGCATTAGAACTCTATTGTTACGATACCTGGACATCTGCAGACGCTATTTCCTATCAGGGAAGTATGGCAATTTCATTCATTTGAAGTGTAGACGAGGAATACATGACACTTCGCAAATCATATTATATCTTACCATGAAACATAGAAATTTGATGCGATATCGCGTTTTAAGAAGCATTGGAAATCTATTGCTACGATACGTAGACATCTGCAAACGCTATTTCCTAGCGAGGAAGTGTCGCATTCACATTCATTTGAAGTGTAGACGAGGAATACATAACATTTCGCAAATCATATTATATCTTACCATGAAACATTGAAATGAGATGCGATATAGCGTTTTAAGAGGCATTAGAACTCTATTGCTACGATACGTAGACATCTGCAAACGCTATTTCCTTGCAAGGAAGTGTCGCATTTACATTCATTTGAAGTGTAGACGAGGAATACATGACACTTCGCAAATCATATTATATCTTACCATGAAACATAGAAATGAGATGCGATATCGCGTTTTAAAAATCATAAGAACTCTATTGCTACGATACGTAGACATCTGCAAACGCTATTTCCTAGCGAGGAAAGTTTCGCATTCACATTCATTTGCAGTGTAGACGAGGAATCCATAACACTTCGCAAATCATTTTATATCTTACCATGCAACATAGAAGTGAGATGCGATATCGCGTTTTAAGAATCATAAGAACTCTATTGCTACGATACGTAGACATCTGCAAACGCTATTTCCTTGCAAGTAAGTGTCGCATTTACATTCATTTGAAGTGTAGACGAGGAATACATAACACTTCGCAAATCATATTATATCTTACCATGAAACAAAGAAATGAGATGCGATATCGCGTTTTAAGAACATTAGAACACTATTGCTACGATACCTGGACATCTGCAGACGCTATTTCCTATCAGGGAAGTATGGCATTTTCATTCATTTGAAGTGTAGACGAGGAATACATAACACTTCGCAAATCATATTATATCTTACCATGAAACATTGAAATGAGATGCGATATCGCGTTTTAAGAAGCATTAGAAATCTATTGCTACGATAGGTAGACATCTGCAAACGCTATTTCCTAGCGAGGAAGTGTCGCATTTACATTCATTTGAAGTGTAGACGAGGAATACATGATACTTCGTAAATCATATTATATCTTACCATGAAACGTAGAAGTGAGATGCGATATCGCGTTCTAAGAAGCATTAGAACTCTATTGCTGCGATACCTAGACATCTGCAGACGCTATTTCCTAGCAAGGTAGTGTCGCATTTACATTCATTTGAAGTGTAGACGAGGAATACATGACACTTCGCATATCATATTATATCTTACCATGAAACATAGAAATGAGATGCGATATCGCGTTTTAAAAATCATAAGAACTCTATTGCTACGATACGTAGACATCTGCAAACGCTATTTCCTTGCAAGGAAGTGTCGCATTTACATTCAATTGAAGTGTAGACGAGGAATACATAACACTTCGCAAATCATATTATATCTTACCATGAAACACAGAAATGAGATGCGATATCGCGTTTTAAGAAGCATTAGAACACTATTGCTATGATAGGTAGACATCCGCAAACGCTATTTCCTTGCAAGGAAGTGTCGCATTTACATTGATTTGAAGTGTAGACGAGGAATACATAACACTTCGCAAATCATATTATATCTTACCATGAAACATAGAAATGAGATGCGATATCGCGTTTTAAGAAGCATTTGAACTCTATTGCTACGATACGTAGACATCTGCAAACGCTATTTCCTTGCAAGGAAGTGTCGCATTTACATTCAATTGAAGTGTAGACGAGGAATACATAACACTTCGCAAATCATATTATATCTTACCATGAAACACAGAAATGAGATGCGATATCGCGTTTTAAGAAGCATTAGAACTCTATTGCTACGATACCTGGACATCTGCAGACGCTATTTCCAAGCAGGGAAGTGTGGCATTTACATTCATTTGAAGTGTAGACGAGGAATACATGACACTTCGCAAATCATATTATATCTTACCATGAAACATAGAAATGAGATTCGACATCGCGTTTTAAGAAGCATTAGAACACTATTGCTACGATAGATAGACATCTGCAGACGCTATTTCCTAGCAAGGTAGTGTCGCATTTACATTCATTTGAAGTGTAGACGAGGAATACATGACACTTCGCAAATCATATTATATCTTACCATGAAACATAGAAATGAGATGCGATATCGCGTTTTAAAAATCATAAGAACTCTATTGCTACGATAGGTAGACATCTGCAAACGCTATTTCCTTACAAGGAAGTGTCGCATTTACATTCATTTGAAGTGTAGACGAGGAAAACATAACACTTCGCAAATCATATTATATCTTACCATGAAACATAGAACTGAGATGCGATATCGCGTTTTAAGGAGCATTAGAACACTATTGCGACGATAGGTAGACATTTGCAAACGCTATTTCCTTGCAAGGGAATGTCGCATTTACATTCATTTGAAGTGTAGACGAAGAATACATAACACTTCGCAAATCATATTACATCTTACCATGAAACATAGAAATGAGATGCGATATCGCGTTTTAAGAATCATAAGAGCTCTATTGCTACGATACGTAGACATCTGCAAACGCTATTTCCTTGCATGAAAGTTTCGCATTTATATGCATTTGAAGTGTAGACGAGGAATGCATAACACTTCGCAATTAATATTATATCTTACCATGAAACATAGAAATGAGATGCGATATCGCGTTTTAAGAAGCATTAGAAATCTATTGCTACGATACGTAGACATCTGCAAACGCTATTTCCTGGCGAGGAAGTTTCGCATTCACATTCATTTGCAGTGTAGACGAGGAATCCATAACACTTCGCAAATCATATTATATCTTACCATGAAACATAGAAATGAGATGCGAGATCGCGTTTTAAGAAGCATTGGAAATCTATTGCTACGATACGTAGACATCTGCAAACGCTATTTCCTTGCGAGGAAGTATGGCACTTTCATTCATTTGAAGTGTAGACGAGGAATACATGACACTTCGCAAATCATATTATATCTTACCATGAAACATAGAAATGAGATGCGATATCGCGTTTTAAGAAGCATTAGAAATCTATTGCTACGATACGTAGACATCTGCAAACGCTATTTCCTAGCGAGGAAGTTTCGCATTCACATTCATTTGCAGTGTAGACGAGGAATCCATAACACTTCGCAAATCATTTTATATCTTACCATGCAACATAGAAGTGAGATGCGATATCGCGTTTTAAGAATCATAAGAACTCTATTGCTACGATACGTAGACATCTGCAAACGCTATTTCCTTGCAAGTAAGTGTCGCATTTACATTCATTTGAAGTGTAGACGAGGAATACATAACACTTCGCAAATCATATTATATCTTACCATGAAACAAAGAAATGAGATGCGATATCGCGTTTTAAGAAGCATTAGAACACTATTGCTACGATACCTGGACATCTGCAGACGCTATTTCCTATCAGGGAAGTATGGCATTTTCATTCATTTGAAGTGTAGACGAGGAATACATAACACTTCGCAAATCATATTATATCTTACCATGAAACATTGAAATGAGATGCGATATCGCGTTTTAAGAAGCATTAGAAATCTATTGCTACGATACGTAGACATCTGCAAACGCTATTTCCTAGCGAGGAAGTGTCGCATTTACATTCATTTGAAGTGTAGACGAGGAATACATGATACTTCGTAAATCATATTATATCTTACCATGAAACGTAGAAGTGAGATGCGATATCGCGTTCTAAGAAGCATTAGAACTCTATTGCTGCGATACCTAGACATCTGCAGACGCTATTTCCTAGCAAGGTAGTGTCGCATTTACATTCATTTGAAGTGTAGACGAGGAATACATGACACTTCGCAAATCATATTATATCTTACCATGAAACATAGAAATGAGATGCGATATCGCGTTTTAAAAATCATAAGAACTCTATTGCTACGATACGTAGACATCTGCAAACGCTATTTCCTTGCAAGGAAGTGTCGCATTTACATTCAATTGAAGTGTAGACGAGGAATACATAACACTTCGCAAATCATATTATATCTTACCATGAAACACAGAAATGAGATGCGATATCGCGTTTTAAGAAGCATTAGAACACTATTGCTATGATAGGTAGACATTCGCAAACGCTATTTCCTTGCAAGGAAGTGTCGCATTTACATTGATTTGAAGTGTAGACGAGGAATACATAACACTTCGCAAATCATATTATATCTTACCATGAAACATAGAAATGAGATGCGATATCGCGTTTTAAGAAGCATTTGAACTCTATTGCTACGATACGTAGACATCTGCAAACGCTATTTCCTTGCAAGGAAGTGTCGCATTTACATTCAATTGAAGTGTAGACGAGGAATACATAACACTTCGCAAATCATATTATATCTTACCATGAAACACAGAAATGAGATGCGATATCGCGTTTTAAGAAGCATTAGAACTCTATTGCTACGATACCTGGACATCTGCAGACGCTATTTCCAAGCAGGGAAGTGTGGCATTTACATTCATTTGAAGTGTAGACGAGGAGTACATGACACTTCGCAAATCATATTATATCTTACCATGAAACATAGAAATGAGATTCGACATCGCGTTTTAAGAAGCATTAGAACACTATTGCTACGATAGATAGACATCTGCAGACGCTATTTCCTAGCAAGGTAGTGTCGCATTTACATTCATTTGAAGTGTAGACGAGGAATACATGACACTTCGCAAATCATATTATATCTTACCATGAAACATAGAAATGAGATGCGATATCGCGTTTTAAAAATCATAAGAACTCTATTGCTACGATACGTAGACATCTGCAAACGCTATTTCCTTGCAAGGAAGTGTCGCATTTACATTCAATTGAAGTGTAGACGAGGAATACATAACACTTCGCAAATCATATTATATCTTACCATGAAACACAGAAATGAGATGCGATATCGCGTTTTAAGAAGCATTAGAACTCTATTGCTACGATACCTGGACATCTGCAGACGCTATTTCCAAGCAGGGAAGTGTGGCATTTACATTCATTTGAAGTGTAGACGAGGAATACATGACACTTCGCAAATCATATTATATCTTACCATGAAACATAGAAATGAGATTCGATATCGCGTTTTAAGAAGCATTAGAACACTATTGCTACGATAGATAGACATTCGCAAACGCTATTTCCTTGCAAGGAAGTGTCGCATTTACATTCATTTGAAGTGTAGACGAGGTATACATGACACTTCGCAATTCATATTATATCTTACCATGAAACATAGAAATGAGATGCGATATCGCGTTTTAAGAAGCATTAGAAATCTATTGCTACGATACGTAGACATCTGCAAACGCTATTTCCTAGCGAGGAAGTTTTGCATTCACATTCATTTGCAGTGTAGACGAGGAATCCATAACACTTCGCAAATCATATTATATCTTACCATGCAACATAGAAATGAGATGCGATATCGCGTTTTAAGAATCATAAGAACTCTATTGCTACGATACGTAGACATCTGCAAACGCTATTTCCTTGCAAGGAAGTGTCGCATTTACATTCATTTGGAGTGTAGACGAGGAATACATAACACTTCGCAAATCATAATATATCTTACCATGAAACATAGAAATGAGATGCAATATCTCGTTTTAAGAAGCATTTGAACTCTATTGCTTCGATACGTAGACATCTGCAAACGCTATTTCCTTGCAAGGAAGTGTCGCATTTACATTCATTTGAAGTGTAGACGAGGAATACATGACACTTCGCAAATCATATTGTATCTTACCATGAAACATAGAAATGAGATGCGATATCGCGTTTTAAGAAGCATTAGAACTCTATTGCTACGATAGGTAGACATCTGCAAACGCTATTTCCTTACAAGGAAGTGTCGCATTTACATTCATTTGAAGTGTAGACGAGGAAAACATAACACTTCGCAAATCATATTATATCTTACCATGAAACATAGAACTGAGATGCGATATCGCGTTTTAAGGAGCATTAGAACACTATTGCGACGATAGGTAGACATTTGCAAACGCTATTTCCTTGCAAGGGAATGTCGCATTTACATTCATTTGAAGTGTAGACGAAGAATACATAACACTTCGCAAATCATATTATATCTTACCATGAAACATAGAAATGAGATGCGATATCGCGTTTTAAGAATCATAAGAACTCTATTGCTACGATACGTAGACATCTGCAAACGCTATTTCCTTGCAAGTAAGTGTCGCATTTACATTCATTTGAAGTGTAGACGAGGAATACATAACACTTCGCAAATCATATTATATCTTACCATGAAACAAAGAAATGAGATGCGATATCGCGTTTAAGAAGCATTAGAACACTATTGCTACGATACCTGGACATCTGCAGACGCTATTTCCTAGCAAGGTAGTGTCGCTTTTACATTCATTTGAAGTGTAGACGAGGAATACATGATACTTCGTAAATCATATTATATCTTACCATGAAACGTAGAAGTGAGATGCGATATCGCGTTCTAAGAAGCATTAGAACTCTATTGCTGCGATACCTAGACATCTGCAGACGCTATTTCCTAGCAAGGTAGTGTCGCATTTACATTCATTTGAAGTGTAGACGAGGAAAACATAACACTTCGCAAATCATATTATATCTTACCATGAAACATAGAACTGAGATGCGATATCGCGTTTTAAGGAGCATTAGAACACTATTGCGACGATAGGTAGACATTTGCAAACGCTATTTCCTTGCAAGGGAATGTCGCATTTACATTCATTTGAAGTGTAGACGAAGAATACATAACACTTCGCAAATCATATTATATCTTACCATGAAACATAGAAATGAGATGCGATATCGCGTTTTAAGAATCATAAGAACTCTATTGCTACGATACGTAGACATCTGCAAACGCTATTTCCTTGCATGAAAGTTTCGCATTTATATGCATTTGAAGTGTAGACGAGGAATGCATAACACTTCGCAATGAATATTATATCTTACCATGAAACATAGAAATGAGATGCGATATCGCGTTTTAAGAAGCATTAGAAATCTATTGCTACGATACGTAGACATCTGCAAACGCTATTTCCTGGCGAGGAAGTTTCGCATTCACATTCATTTGCAGTGTAGACGAGGAATCCATAACACTTCGCAAATCATATTATATCTTACCATGAAACATAGAAATGAGATGCGAGATCGCGTTTTAAGAAGCATTGGAAATCTATTGCTACGATACGTAGACATCTGCAAACGCTATTTCCTTGCGAGGAAGTATGGCACTTTCATTCATTTGAAGTGTAGACGAGGAATACATGACACTTCGCAAATCATATTATATCTTACCATAAAACATAGAAATGAGATGCGATATCGCGTTTTAAAAATCATAAGAACTCTATTGCTACGATACGTAGACATCTGCAAACGCTATTTCCTTGCAAGGAAGTGTTGCATTTACATTCAATTGAAGTGTAGACGAGGAATACATAACACTTCGCAAATCATATTATATCTTACCATGAAACACAGAAATGAGATGCGATATCGCGTTTTAAGAAGCATTAGAACACTATTGCTATGATAGGTAGACATTCGCAAACGCTATTTCCTTGCAAGGAAGTGTCGCATTTACATTCAATTGAAGTGTAGACGAGGAATACATAACACTTCGCAAATCATATTATATCTTACCATGAAACACAGAAATGAGATGCTATATCGCGTTTTAAGAAGCATTAGAACTCTATTGCTACGATACCTGGACATCTGCAGACGCTATTTCCAAGCAGGGAAGTGTGGCATTTACATTCATTTGAAGTGTAGACGAGGAATACATGACACTTCGCAAATTATATTATATCTTACCATGAAACAAAGAAATGAGATTCGACTTCGCGTTTTAAGAAGCATTAGAACACTATTGCTACGATAGATAGACATCTGCAGACGCTATTTCCTAGCAAGGTAGTGTCGCATTTACATTCATTTGAAGTGTAGACGAGGAATACATGACACTTCGCAAATCATATTATATCTTACCATGAAACATAGAAATGAGATGCGATATCGCGTTTTAAAAATCATAAGAACTCTATTGCTACGATACGTAGACATCTGCAAACGCTATTTCCTTGCAAGGAAGTGTCGCATTTACATTCAATTGAAGTGTAGACGAGGAATACATAACACTTCGCAAATCATATTATATCTTA
>NW_027490913.1:0-32181 GCF_050948175.1 Xylocopa sonorina | reverse complement strand
GTGATTTGCGAAGTGTTATGTATTCCTCGTCTACACTTCGTATGAATGTAAATGCGACACTTCCTTGCAAGGAAATAGCGTTTGCAGATGTCTACCTATCGTAGCAATAGAGTTCTAATGCTTCTTAAAACGCGATATCGCATCTCATTTCTATGTTTCATGGTAAGATATAATATGATTTGCGAAGTGTTATGTATTCCTCGTCTACACTTCAAATGAATGTAAATGCGACACTTCTTTGCAAGGAAATAGCGTTTGCAGATGTCTACGTATAGTAGCAATAGGGTTCTAATGCTTCTTAAAACGCGATATCGCATCTCATTTATATGTTTCATGGTAAGATATAATATGATTTGCGAAGTGTCATGTATTCCTCGTCTATACTTCAAATGAATGTAAATGCGACACTTTCTTGCTAGGAAATAGCGTCTGCAGATGTCTAGGTATCGTTGCAATAGAGATCTAATGCTTCTTAAAACGCGAAATCGCATCTCATTTCTATGTTTCATGGTAAGATATAATATGATTTTCGAAGTGTCATGTATTCCTCGTCTATACTTCAAATGAATGTAAATGCGACACTTTCTTGCTAGGAAATAGCGTCTGCAAATGTCTAGGTATCGTTGCAATAGAGTTCTAATGCTTCTTAAAACGCGATATCGCATCTCATTTCTATGTTTCATGGTAAGATATAATATGATTTGCGAAGTGTTATGCATTCCTCGTCTACAATTCAAATGAATGTAAATGCGACACTTCCTTGCAAGGAAATAGCGTCTGCAGATGTCTACGTATCGTAGCAATAGATTTCTAATGCTTCTTAAAACGCGATATCGCATCTCATTTCTATGTTTCATGGTAAGATATAATATGGATTGCGATGTGTCATGTATTCCTCGTCTACACTTCAAATGAATGTAAATGCGACACTTCCTTGCTAGGAAATAGCGTCTTCAGATGTCTAGGTATCGTAGCGATAGAGTTCTAATGCTTCTTAAAACGCGACATCGCATCTCATTTCTATGTTTCATGGTAAGATATAATATTCATTGCGAAGTGTTATGCATTCCTCGTATACGATTCAAATGAATGTAAATGCGACACTTCCTTGCAAGGAAATAGCGTTTGCAGATGTCTAGGTATCTTAGCGTTAGAGTTCTAATGCTTCTTAAAACGCGATATCGCATCTCATTTCTATGTTTCATGGTAAGATATAATATGATTTGCGAAGTGTTATGTATTCCTCGTCTACACTTCATATGAATGTAAATGCGACACTTCCTTGCAAGGAAATAGCGTTTGCAGTTGTCTACGTATCGTAGCAATAGAGTTCTTATGATTCTTAAAACGCGATATCGCATCCCATTTCTATGTTTCATGGTACGATATAATATGATTTGCGAAGTGTCATGTATTCCTCGTCTACACTTCAAATGAATGTAAATGCGACACTTCCGTGCTAGGAAATACCGTCTGCAGATGTCTAGGTATGGTAGCAATAGAGTTCAAATGCCTCTTAAAACGAAATATTGCATCTCATATCTATGTTTCATGATAAGATATAATATTCATTGCGAAGTGTTATGTATTCCTCGTCTACACTTCAAATGAATGCAAATGCGACACTTCCTTGCTAGGAAATAGCGTCTGCAGATGTTTAGGTATCGTAGCGATAGAGTTCTAATGCTTCTTAAAACGCGATATCGCATCTCATTTCTATGTTTCATGGTAAGATATAATGTGATTTGCGAAGTGTTATGTATTCCTCGTCTACACTTCGTATGAATGTAAATGCGACACTTCCTTGCAAGGAAATAGCGTTTGCAGATGTCTACCTATCGTAGCAATAGAGTTCTAATGCTTCTTAAAACGCGATATCGCATCTCATTTCTATGTTTCATGGTAAGGTATAATATGATTTGCGAAGTGTTACGTATTCCTCGTCTACACTTCAAATGAATGTAAATGCGACACTTCCTTGCTAGGAAGTAGCGTCTTCAGATGTCTAGGTATCGTAGCGATAGAGTTCTAATGCTTCTTAAAACGCGTCATCGCATCTCATTTCTATGTTTCACGGTAAGATATAATATTCATTGCGAAGTGTTATGCATTCCTCGTCTACGATTCAAATGAATGTAAATGCGACACTTCCTTGCAAGGAAATAGCGTTTGCAGATGTCTAGGTATCGTAGCGTTAGAGTTCTAATGCTTCTTAAAACGCGATATCGCATCTCATTTCTATGTTTCATGGTAAGATATAATATGATTTGCGAAGTGTTATGTATTCCTCGTCTACACTTCATATGAATGTAAATGCGACACTTCCTTGCAAGGAAATAGCGTTTGCAGTTGTCTACGTATCGTAGCAATAGAGTTCTTATGATTCTTAAAACGCGATATCGCATCCCATTTCTATGTTTCATGGTAAGATATAATATGATTTGCGAAGTGTTACGTATTCCTCGTCTACACTTCAAACGAATGTAAATGCGACACTTCTTTGCTAGGAAATAGCGTCTGCAAATGTCTAGGTATCGTAGCGATAGAGTTCTAATGCTTCTTAAAACGCGATATCGCATCTCATTCCTATGTTTCACGATAAGATATAATATTCATTGCGAAGTGTTATGCATTCCTCGTCTACAATTCAAATGAATGTAAGTGCGACACTTCCTTGCAAAGAAATAGCGTTTGCAGATGTCTGCGTATCGTAGCAATAGAGTTCTAATGCTTCTTAAAACGCGATATCGCATCTCATTTCTATGTTTCATGGTAAGATATAATATGATTTGCGAAGTGTCATGTATTCCTCGTCTACACTTCAAATGAATGTAAGTGCGACACTTCCTTGCAAGGAAATAGCGTTTGCAGATGTCTACGTATCGTAGCAATAGATTTCTAATGCTTCTTAAAACGAAATATTGCATCTCATATCTATGTTTCATGATAAGATATAATATTCATTGCGAAGTGTCATGTATTCCTCGTCTACACTTCAAATGAATGTGAATGCGATACTTCCTTGCAAGGAAATAGCGTTTGCAGTTCTCTACGTATCGTAGCAATAGAGTTCTTATGATTCTTAAAACGCGATATCGCATCCAATTTCTATGTTTCATGGTAAGATATAATATGATTTGCGATATGTCATGTATTCCTCGTCTACACTTCAAATGAATGTAAATGCGACACTTCCTTGCTAGGAAATAGCGTCTGCAGATGCCTAGGTATCGTAGCAATAGAGTTCAAAAGCTTCTTAGAACGAGATATTGCATCTCATATCTATGTCTCATGATAAGATATAATATTCATTGCGAAGTGTTATGCATTCCTCGTCTACGATTCAAATGAACGTAAATGCGACACTTCCTTGCAAGGAAATAGCGTTTGCAGATGTCTACGTATCGTAGCAATAGAGTTCTTATGATTCCTAAAACGCGATATCGCATCTCATTTCTATGTTTCATGGTAAGATATAATATGATTTGCGAAGTGTTATGTATTCCTCGTCTACACTTCATATGAATGTAAATGCGACACTTCCTTGCAAGGAAATAGCGTTTGCAGTTGTCTACGTATCGTAGCAATAGAGTTCTTATGATTCTTAAAACGCGATATCGCATCCCATTTCTATGTTTCATGGTAAGATATTATATGATTTGCGAAGTGTTATGTATTCCTCGTCTACACTTCAAACGAATGTAAATGCGACACTTCTTTGCTAGGAAATAGCGTCTGCAAATGTCTAGGTATCGTAGCGATAGAGTTCTAATGCTTCTTAAAACGCGATATCGCATCTCATTTCTATGTTTCACGATAAGATATAATATTCATTGGGAAGTGTTATGCATTCCTCGTCTACAATTCAAATGAATGCAAGTGCGACACTTCCTTGCAAAGAAATAGCGTTTGCAGATGTCTAGGTATCGTAGCGTTAGAGTTCTAATGCTTCTTAAAACGCGATATCGCATCTCATTTCTATGTTTCATGGTAAGATATAATATGATTTGCGAAGTGTTATGTATTCCTCGTCTACACTTCATATGAATGTAAATGCGACACTTCCTTGCAAGGAAATAGCGTTTGCAGTTGTCTACGTATCGTAGCAATAGAGTTCTTATGATTCTTAGAACGCGATATCGCATCCCATTTCTATGTTTCATGGTAAGATATAATATGATTTGCGAAGTGTCATGTATTCCTCGTCTACACTTCAAATGAATGTAAATGCGACACTTCCGTGCTAGGAACTAGCGTCTGCAGATGTCTAGGTATGGTAGCAATAGAGTTCAAATGCTTCTTAAAACGAAATATTGCATCTCATATCTATGTTTCATGATAAGATATAATATTCATTGCGAAGTGTTATGTATTCCTCGTCTACACTTCAAATGAATGCAAATGCGACACTTCCTTGCTAGGAAATAGCGTCTGCAGATGTCTAGGTATCGTAGCGATAGAGTTCTAATGCTTCTTAAAACGCGATATCGCATCTCATTTCTATGTTTCATGGTAAGATATAATGTGATTTGCGAAATGTTATGTATTCCTCGTCTACACTTCGTATGAATGTAAATGCGACACTTCCTTGCAAGGAAATAGCGTTTGCAGATGTCTACCTATCGTAGCAATAGAGTTCTAATGCTTCTTAAAACGCGATATCGCATCTCATTTCTATGTTTCATGGTAAGGTATAATATGATTTGCGAAGTGTTACGTATTCCTCGTCTACACTTCAAATGAATGTAAATGCGACACTTCCTTGCTAGGAAATAGCGTCTTCAGATGTCTAGGTATCGTAGCGATAGAGTTCTAATGCTTCTTAAAACGCGTCATCGCATCTCATTTCTATGTTTCATGGTAAGATATAATATTCATTGCGAAGTGTTATGCATTCCTCGTCTACGATTCAAATGAATGTAAATGCGACACTTCCTTACAAGGAAATAGCGTTTGCAGATGTCTAGGTATCGTAGCAATAGAGTTCTTATGATTCTTAAAACGCGATATCGCATCCCATTTCTATGTTTCATGGTAAGATATAATATGATTTGCGAAGTGTTATGTATTCCTCGTCTACACTTCAAACGAATGTAAATGCGACACTTCTTTGCTAGGGAATAGCGTCTGCAAATGTCTAGGTATCGTAGCGATAGAGTTCTAATGCTTCTCAAAACGCGATATCGCATCTCATTTCTATGTTTCACGATAAGATATAATATTCATTGCGAAGTGTTATGCATTCCTCGTCTACAATTCAAATGAATGTAAGTGCGACACTTCCTTGCAAAGAAATAGCGTTTGCAGATGTCTGCGTATCGTAGCAATAGAGTTCTAATGCTTCTTAAAACGCGATATCGCATCTCATTTCTATGTTTCATGGTAAGATATAATATGATTTGCGAAGTGTCATGTATTCCTCGTCTACACTTCAAATGAATGTAAATGCGACACTTCCGTGCTAGGAAATAGCGTCTGCAGATGTCTAGGTATGGTAGCAATAGAGTGCAAATGCTTCTTAAAACGAAATATTGCATCTCATATCTATGTTTCATGATAAGATATAATATTCATTGCGAAGTGTTATGTATTCCTCGTCTACACTTCAAATGAATGCAAATGCGACACTTCCTTGCTAGGAAATAGCGTCTGCAGATGTCTAGGTATCGTAGCGATAGAGTTCTAATGCTTCTTAAAACGCGATATCGCATCTCATTTCTATGTTTCATGGTAAGATATAATGTGATTTGCGAAGTGTTATGTATTCCGCGTCTACACTTCGTATGAATGTAAATGCGACACTTCCTTGCAAGGAAATAGCGTTTGCAGATATCTACCTATCGTAGCAATAAAGTTCTAATGCTTCTTAAAACGCGATATCGCATCTCATTTCTATGTTTCATGGTAAGGTATAATATGATTTGCGAAGTGTTACGTATTCCTCGTCTACACTTCAAATGAATGTAAATGCGACACTTCCTTGCTAGGAAATAGCGTCTTCAGATGTCTAGGTATCGTAGCGATAGTGTTCTAATGCTTCTTAAAACGCGACATCGCATCTCATTTCTATGTTTCATGGTAAGATATAATATTCATTGCGAAGTGTTATGCATTCCTCGTCTACGATTCAAATGAATGTAAATGCGACACTTCCTTGCTAGGAAATAGCGTCTTCAGATGTCTAGGTATCGTAGCGTTAGAGTTCTAATGCTTCTTAAAACGCGATATCGCATCTCATTTCTATGTTTCATGGTAAGATATAATATGATTTGCGAAGTGTTATGCATTCCTCGTCTACAATTCAAATGAATGTAAATGCGACACTTCCTTGCAAAGAAATAGCGTCTGCAGATGTCTACGTATCGTAGCAATAGATTTCTAATGCTTCTTGAAACGCGATATCGTATCTCATTTCTATGTTTCATGGTAAGATATAATATGATTTGCGAAGTGTCATGTATTCCACGTCTACACTTCAAATGAATGTAAATGCGTCACTTCCGTTTTTGGAAATAGCGTCTGCAGATGTCTAGGTATGGTAGCAATAGAGTTCAAATGCTTCTTAAAACGAGATATTGCATCTCATATCTATGTTTCATGATAAGATATAATATTCATTGCGAAGTGTCATGTATTCCTCGTCTATACTTCAAATGAATGTAAATGCGACATTTTCTTGCTAGGAAATAGCGTCTGCAGATATCTAGGTATCGTTGCAATAGGGTTCTAATGCTTCTTAAAACGCGATATCGCATCTCATTTCTATGTTTCATGGTAAGATATAATATGATTTGCGAAGTGTCATGTATTCCTCGTCTATACTTCAAATGAATGTAAATGCGACACTTTCTTGCTAGGAAATAGCGTCTGCAAATGTCTAGGTATCGTTGCAATAGAGTTCTAATGCTTCTTAAAACGCGATATCGCATCTGATTTCTATGTTTCATGGTAAGATATAATATGATTTGCGAAGTGTTATGTATTCCTCGTCTACACTTCATACGAATGTAAATGCGACACTTCCTTGCAAGGAAAGAGCGTTTGCAGATGTCTACCTATCGTAGCAATAGGGTTTTAATGCTTCTTAAAACGCGATATCGCATCTCATTTCTATGTTTCATGGTAAGATATAATATGATTTGCGAAGTGTCATGTATTCCTCGTCTACACTTCAAATGAATGTAAATGCGACACTTCCTTGCAAGGAAATAGCGTCTGCAGATGTCTACCTATCGTAGCAATAGAGTTCTAATGCTTCTTAAAACGCGATATCGCATCTCATTTCTATGTTTCATGGTAAGATATAATATGATTTGCGAAGTGTCATGTATTATTCGTCTACACTTCAAATGAATGTAAATGCGACACTTCCTTGCAAGGAAATAGCGTCTGCAGATGTCTACCTATCGTAGCAATAGAGTTCTAATGCTTCTTAAAACGCGATATCGCATCTCATTTCTATGTTTCATGGTAACATATAATATGATTTGCGAAGTGTTACGTATTCCTCGTCTACACTTGAAATGAATGTAAATGCGACACTTCCTTGCTAGGAAATAGCGTTTGCAGTTGTCTACGTATCGTAGCAATAGAGTTCTTATGATACTTAAAACGCGATATCGCATCTCATTTCTATGTTTCATGGTAAGATATAATATGATTTGCGAAGTGTTATGTATTCCTCGTCTACACTTCATATGAATGTAAATGCGACACTTCCTTGCAAGGAAATAGCGTTTGCAGATGTCTACCTATCGTAGCAATAGAGTTCTAATGCTTCTTAAAACGCGATATCGCATCTCATTTCTATGTTTCATGGTAAGATATAATATGATTTGCGAAGTGTTATGTATTCCTCGTCTGCACTTGAAGTGAATGTAAATGCGACACTTCCTTGCTAGGAAATAGCGTTTGCAGATGTCTACCTATCGTTGCAATAGAGTTCTAATGCTTCTTAAAACTCGATATCGCATCTCATTTCTATGTTTCATGGTAAGATATAATGTGATTTGCGAAGTGTTATGTATTCCTCGTCTACACTTCATATGAATGTAAATGCGACACTTCCTTGCAAGGAAATAGCGTTTGCAGATGTCTACCTATCGTAGCAATAGAGTTCTAATGCATCTTAAAACGCGATATCGCATCTCATTTCTATGTTTCATGGTAAGATATAATATGATTTGCGAAGTGTCATGTATTCCTCGTCTATACTTCAAATGTATGTAAATGCGACACTTCCTTGCTAGGAAATAGCGTCTGCAGATGTCTAGGTATCGCTGCAATAGAGTTTTAATGCTTTTTAAAACGCGATATCGCATCTCATTTCTATGTTTCATGGTAAGATATAATATGATTTGCGAAGTGTCATGTATTCCTCGTCTACACTTCATATGAATGTAAATGCGACACTTCCTTGCAAGGAAATAGCGTTTGCAGATGTCTAGGCATCGTAGCGATAGAGTTCTAATGCTTCTTAAAACGCGATATCGCATCTCATTTCTATGTTTCATGGTAAGATATAATATGATTTGCGAAGTGTCATGTATTCCTCGTCTACACTTCAAATGAATGTAAATGCGACACTTCCTTGCAAGGAAATAGCGTCTGCAGATGTCTACCTATCGTAGCAATAGAGTTCTAATGCTTCTTAAAACGCGATATCGCATCTCATTTCTATGTTTCATGGTAACATATAATATGATTTGCGAAGTGTTACGTATTCCTCGTCTGCACTTGAAATGAATGTAAATGCGACACTTCCTTGCTAGGAAATAGCGTGTGCAGATGTCTAGGTATCGTAGCGATAGAGTTTTAATGCTTCTTAAAACGCGATATCGCATCTCATTTCTATGTTTCATGGTAAGATATAATATGATTTGCGAAGTGTCATGTATTATTCGTCTACACTTCAAATGAATGTAAATGCGACACTTCCTTGCAAGGAAATAGCGTCTGCAGATGTCTACCTATCGTAGCAATAGAGTTCTAATGCTTCTTAAAACGCGATATCGCATCTCATTTCTATGTTTCATGGTAACATATAATATGATTTGCGAAGTGTTACGTATTCCTCGTCTACACTTGAAATGAATGTAAATGCGACACTTCCTTGCTAGGAAATAGCGTTTGCAGTTGTCTACGTATCGTAGCAATAGAGTTCTTATGATACTTAAAACGCGATATCGCATCTCATTTCTATGTTTCATGGTAAGATATAATATGATTTGCGAAGTGTTATGTATTCCTCGTCTACACTTCATATGAATGTAAATGCGACACTTCCTTGCAAGGAAATAGCGTTTGCAGATGTCTACCTATCGTAGCAATAGAGTTCTAATGCTTCTTAAAACGCGATATCGCATCTCATTTCTATGTTTCATGGTAAGATATAATATGATTTGCGAAGTGTTATGTATTCCTCGTCTGCACTTGAAGTGAATGTAAATGCGACACTTCCTTGCAAGGAAATAGCGTTTGCAGATGTCTACCTATCGTAGCAATAGAGTTCTAATGCATCTTAAAACGCGATATCGCATCTCATTTCTATGTTTCATGGTAAGATATAATATGATTTGCGAAGTGTCATGTATTCCTCGTCTATACTTCAAATGTATGTAAATGCGACACTTCCTTGCTAGGAAATAGCGTCTGCAGATGTCTAGGTATCGCTGCAATAGAGTTTTAATGCTTTTTAAAACGCGATATCGCATCTCATTTCTATGTTTCATGGTAAGATATAATATGATTTGCGAAGTGTCATGTATTCCTCGTCTACACTTCATATGAATGTAAATGCGACACTTCCTTGCAAGGAAATAGCGTTTGCAGATGTCTAGGCATCGTAGCGATAGAGTTCTAATGCTTCTTATAACGCGATATCGCATCTCATTTCTATGTTTCATGGTAAGATATAATATGATTTGCGAAGTGTTATGTATTCCTCGTCTACACTTCATATGAATGTAAATGCGACACTTCGTTGCAAGGAGATAGCGTTTGCAGATGTCTACCTATCGTAGCAATAGAGTTCTAATGCTTCTTAAAACGCGATATCGCATCTCATTTCTATGTTTCATGGTAAGATATAATATGATTTGCGAAGTGTCATGTATTCCTCGTCTATACTTCAAATGAATGTAAATGCGACACTTCCTTGCAAGGAAATAGCGTTTGCAGATGTCTACCTAGCGTAGCAATAGGGTTCTAATGCTTCTTAAAACGCGATATCGCATCTCATTTCTATGTTTCATGGTAAGATATAATGTGATTTGCGAAGTGTTTTGTATCCCTCGTCTACACTTCATATGAATGTAAATGCGACACTTCCTTGCAAGGAAATAGCGTTTGCAGATGTCTACCTATCGTAGCAGTAGAGTTCTAATGCTTCTTAAAACGCGATATCGCATCTCATTTCTATGTTTCATGGTAAGATATAATATGATTTGCGAAGTGTCATGTATTCCTCGTCTACACTTCAAATGAATGTAAATGCGACACTTCCTTGCAAAGAAATAGCGTCTGCAGATGTCTACGTATCGTAGCAATAGATTTCTAATGCTTCTTGAAACGCGATATCGTATCTCATTTCTATGTTTCATGGTAAGATATAATATGATTTGCGAAGTGTCATGTATTCCACGTCTACACTGCAAATGAATGTAAATGCGTCACCTCCGTTTTTGGAAATAGCGTCTGCAGATGTCTA
Source organism: Xylocopa sonorina (assembly GCF_050948175.1). Taxonomy (NCBI): domain Eukaryota; kingdom Metazoa; phylum Arthropoda; class Insecta; order Hymenoptera; family Apidae; genus Xylocopa; species Xylocopa sonorina. The sequence continues at coordinate 21,473 of NW_027490913.1, read as the reverse complement.
GGTATGGTAGCAATAGAGTTCAAATGCTTCTTAAAACGAGGTATTGCATCTCATATCTATGTTTCATGATAAGATATAATATTCATTGCGAAGTGTTATGTATTCCTCGTCTACACTTCAAATGAATGTAAATGCGACACTTCCTTGCTAGGAAATAGCGTCTGCAGATGTCTAGGTGTCGTAACGATAGAGTTCTAATGCTTCTTAAAACGCGATATCGCATCACATTTCTATGTTTCATGGTAAGATATAATATGATTTGCGAAGTGTTATGTATTCCTCGTCTACACTTCATATGAATGTAAATGCGACACTTCCTTGCAAGGAAATAGCGTTTGCAGATGTCTACCTATCGTAGCAATAGGGTTCTAATGCTTCTTAAAACGCGATATCGCATCTCATTTCTATGTTTCATGGTAAGATATAATATGATTTGCGAAGTGCCATATATTCCTCGTCTATACTTCAAATGAATGTAAATGCGACATTTTCTTGCTAGGAAATAGCGTCTGCAGATATCTAGGTATCGTTGCAATAGGGTTCTAATGCTTCTTAAAACGCGATATCGCATCTCATTTCTATGTTTCATTGTAAGATATAATATGATTTGCGAAGTGTCATGTATTCCTCGTCTATACTTCAAATGAATGTAAATGCGACACTTTCTTGCTAGGAAATAGCGTCTGCAAATGTCTAGGTATCGTTGCAATAGAGTTCTAATGCTTCTTAAAACGCGATATCGCATCTCATTTCTATGTTTCATGGTAAGATATAATATGATTTGCGAAGTGTTATGTATTCCTCGTCTACACTTAATACGAATGTAAATGCGACACTTCCTTGCAAGGAAAGAGCGTTTGCAGATGTCTACCTATCGTAGCAATAGAGTTCTAATGCTTCTTAAAACGCGATATCGCATCTCATTTCTATGTTTCATGGTAATATATAATATGATTTGCGAAGTGTTATGTATTCCTCGTCTGCACTTGAAGTGAATGTAAATGCGACACTTCCTTGCTAGGAAATAGCGTTTGCAGATGTCTACCTATCGTAGCAATAGAGTTCTTATGATTCTTAAAACGCGATATCGCATCTCATTTCTATGTTTCATGGTAAGATATAATATGATTTGCGAAGTGTTATGTATTCCTCGTCTACACTTCATATGAATGTAAATGCGACACTTCCTTGCAAGGAAATAGCGTTTGCAGATGCCTACCTATCGTAGCAATAGAGTTCTAATGCTTCTTAAAACGCGATATCGCATCTCATTTCTATGTTTCATGGTAATATATAATATGATTTGCGAAGTGTTATGTATTCCTCGTCTGCACTTGAAGTGAATGTAAATGCGACACTTCCTTGCTAGGAAATAGCGTTTGCAGATGTCTACCTATCGTAGCAATAGAGTTCTAATGCTTCTTAAAACTCGATATCGCATCTCATTTCTATGTTTCATGGTAAGATATAATATGATTTGCGAAGTGTCATGTATTCCTCGTCTACACTTCAAATGAATGTAAATGCGACACTTCCTTGCTAGGAAATAGCGTCTGCAGATGTCTAGGTATCGTAGCAATAGAGTTCAAATGCATCTTAAAACGAGATATTGCATCTGATATCTATGTTTCATGATAAGATATAATATTCATTGCGAAGTGTTATGCATTCCTCGTATACGATTCAAATGAATGTAAATGCGACACTTCCTTGCAAGGAAATAGCGTTTGCAGATGTCTACGTATGGTAGCAATAGAGTTCAAATGCTTCTTAAAGCGAGATATTGCATCTCATATCTATGATTCATGAAAAGATATAATATACATTCCGAAGTGTTATGTATTCCTCGTCTACACTTCAAATGAATGTAAATGCGACACTTCTTTGCTAGGAAATAGCGTCTGCAGATGTCTAGGTATCGTAGCGATAGAGTTCTAGTGCTTCTTAAAATGCGATATCGCATCCCATTTCTATGTTTCATGGTAAGATATAATATGATTTGCGAAGTGTCATGTATTCCTCGTCTACACTTCAAATGAATGTAAATGCGACACTTCTGTGCTAGGAAATAGCGTCTGCAGATGTCTAGGTATGGTAGCAATAGAGTTCAAATGCTTCTTAAAATGAAATATTGCATCTCATATCTATGTTTCATAATAAGATATAATATTCATTGCGAAGTGTTATGAAATCCTCGTCTACACTTCAATTGAATGTAAATGCGACACTTCCTTGCTAGGAAATAGCGTCTGCAGATGTCTAGGTATCGTAGCGATAGAGTTCTAATGCTTCTTAAAGCGCGATATCGCATCTCATTTCTATGTTTCATGGTAAGATATAATGTGATTTGCGAAGTGTTATGTATTCCTCGTCTACACTTCATATGAATGTAAATGCGACACTTCCTTGCAAGGAAATAGCGTTTGCAGATGTCAGCCTATCGTAGCAATAGACTTCTAATGCTTCTTAAAACGCGATATCGCATCTCATTTCTATGTTTCATGGTAAGATATAATATGATTTGCGAAGTGTTACGTATTCCTCGTCTACACTTCAAATGAATGTAAATGCGACACTTCCTTGCTAGGAAACAGCGTGTGCAGATGTCTAGGTATCGTAGCAATAGAGTTCAAATGCATCTTAAAACGAGATATTGCATCTGATATCTATGTTTCATGATAAGATATAATATTCATTGCGAAGTGTTATGCATTCCTGGTATACGATTCAAATGAATGTAAATGCGACACTTCCTTGCAAGGAAATAGCGTTTGCAGTTGTCTACGTATCGTAGCAATAGAGTTCTTATGATTCTTAAAACGCGATATCGCATCTCATTTCTATGTTTCATGGTAAGATATAATATGATTTGCGAAGTGTTATGTATTCCTCGTCTACACTTCATATGAATGTAAATGCGACACTTCCTTGCAAGGAAATAGCGTTTGCAGATGTCTACCTATCGTAGCAATAGAGTTCTAATGCTTCTTAAAACGCGATATCGCATCTCATTTCTATGTTTCATGGTAAGATATAATATGATTTGCGAAGTGTCATGTATTCCTCGTCCTCACTTCAAATGAATGTAAATGCGACACTTCCTTGCAAAGAAATAGCGTTTGCAGTGTCTACGTATCGTAGCAATAGATTTCTAATGCTTCTTAAAACGCAATATCGCATCTCATTTCTATGTTTCATGGTAAGATATAATATGATTTGCGAAGTGTCATGTATTCCTCGTCTACACTTCAAATGAATGTAAATGCGACACTTCCTTGCTAGGAAATAGCGTCTGCAGATGTCTAGGTATCGTAGCAATAGAGTTCAAATGCATCTTAAAACGAAATATTGCATCTGATGTCTATGTTTCATGATAAGATATAATATTCATTGCGAAGTGTTATGCATTCCTCGTATACGATTCAAATGAATGTAAATGCGACACTTCCTTGCAAGGAAATAGCGTTTGCAGATGTCTACGTATCGTAGCAATAGAGTTCAAATGCTTCTTAAAGCGAGATATTGCATCTCATATCTATGTTTCATGAAAAGATATAATATACATTTCGAAGTGTTATGTATTCCTCGTCTACACTTCAAATGAATGTAAATGCGACACTTCTTTGCTAGGAAATAGCGTCTGCAGATGTCTAGGTATCGTAGCGATAGAGTTCTAATGCTTCTTAAAATGCGATATCGCATCCCATTTCTATGTTTCATGGTAAGATATAATATGATTTGCGAAGTGTCATGTATTCCTCGTCTACACTTCAAATGAATGTAAATGCGACACTTCCGTGCTAGGAAATAGCGTCTGCAGATGTCTAGGTATGGTAGCAATAGAGTTCAAATGCTTCTTAAAATGAAATATTGCATCTCATATCTATGTTTCATAATAAGATATAATATTCATTGCGAAGTGTTATGAATTCCTCGTCTACACTTCAAATGAATGTAAATGCGACACTTCCTTGCTAGGAAATAGCGTCTGCAGATGTCTAGGTATCGTAGCGATAGAGTTCTAATGCTTCTTAAAGCGCGATATCGCATCTCATTTCTATGTTTTATGGTAAGATATAATGTGATTTGCGAAGTGTTATGTATTCCTCGTCTACACTTCATATGAATGTAAATGCGACACTTCCTTGCAAGGAAATAGCGTTTGCAGATGTCTGCCTATCGTAGCAATAGAGTTCTAATGCTTCTTAAAACGCGATATCGCATCTCATTTCTATGTTTCATGGTAAGATATAATATGATTTGCGAAGTATCATGTATTCCTCGTCTATACTTCAAATGTATGTAAATGCGACACTTCCTTGCTAGGAAATAGCGTCTGCAGATGTCTAGGTATCGTTGCAATAGAGTTCTAATGCTTTTTAAAACGCGATATCGCATCTCATTTCTATGTTTCATGGTAAGATATAATATGATTTGCGAAGTGTCATGTATTCCTCGTCTACACTTCAAATGAATGTAAATGCGACACTTCCTTGCAAGGAAATAGCGTCTGCAGATGTCTACGTATCGTAGCAATAGACTTCTAATGCTTCTTAAAACGCGATATCGCATCTCATTTCTATGTTTCATGGTAAGATATAATATGATTTGCGAAGTGTTACGTATTCCTCGTCTACACTTCAAATGAATGTAAATGCGACACTTCCTTGCTAGGAAATAGCGTCTGCAGATGTCTAGGTATCGTAGCGATAGAGTTCTAATGCTTCTTAAAACGCGACATCGCATCTCATTTCTATGTTTCATGGTAAGATATAATATGATTTGCGAAGTGTTTTGTATCCCTCGTCTACACTTCATATGAATGTAAATGCGACACTTCCTTGCAAGGAAATAGCGTTTGCAGATGTCTACCTATCGTAGCAATAGAGTTCTAATGCTTCTTAAAACGCGATATCGCATCTCATTTCTATGTTTCATGGTAAGATATAATGTGATGTGCGAAGTGTTTTGTATCCCTCGTCTACACTTCATATGAATGTAAATGCGACACTTCCTTGCAAGGAAATAGCGTTTGCAGATGTCTACCTATCGTAGCAATAGAGTTCTAATGCATCTTAAAACGCGATATCGCATCTCATTTCTATGTTTCATGGTAAGATATAATATGATTTGCGAAGTGTCATGTATTCCTCGTCTATACTTCAAATGTATGTAAATGCGACCCTTCCTTGCTAGGAAATAGCGTCTGCAGATGTCTAGGTATCGTTGCAATAGAGTTCTAACGCTTTTTAAAACGCGATATCGCATCTCATTTCTATGTTTCATGGTAAGATATAATATGATTTGCGAAGTGTCATGTATTCCTCGTCTACACTTCAAATGAATGTAAATGCGACACTTCCTTGCAAGGAAATAGCGTCTGCAGATGTCTACGTATCGTAGCAATAGACTTCTAATGCTTCTTAAAACGCGATATCGCATCTCATTTCTATGTTTCATGGTAAGATATAATATGATTTGCGAAGTGTTACGTATTCCTCGTCTACACTTCAAATGAATGTAAATGCGACACTTCCTTGCTAGGAGATAGCGTCTGCAGATGTCTAGGTATCGTAGCGATAGAGTTCTAATGCTTCTTAAAACGCGACATCGCATCTCATTTCTATGTTTCATGGTAAGATATAATATGATTTGCGAAGTGTTTTGTATCCCTCGTCTACACTTCATATGAATGTAAATGCGACACTTCCTTGCAAGGAAATAGCGTTTGCAGATGTCTACCTATCGTAGCAATAGAGTTCTAATGCTTCTTAAAACGCGATATCGCATCTCATTTCTATGTTTCATGGTAAGATATAATATGATTTGCGAAGTGTTATGTTTTCCTCGCCTACACTTCAAATGAATGTAAATGCGGCACTTCCTTGCAAGGAAATAGCGTTTGCAGATGTCTACCTATCGTAGCAATAGGGTTCTAATGCTTCTTAAAACGCGATGTCGCATCTCATTACTATGTTTCATGGTAAGGTATAATATGATTTGCGAAGTGTCATGTATTCCTCGTCTATACTTCAAATGAATGTAAATGCGACACTTTCTTGCCAGGAAATAGCGTCTGCAGATGTCTAGGTATCGTTGCAATAGAGTTCTAATGCTTCTTAAAACGCGATATCGCATTTCATTTCTATGTTTCATGGTAAGATATAATATGATTTGCGAAGTGTCATGTATTCCTCGTCTACACTTCAAATGAATGTAAATGCGACACTTCCATACAAGGAAATAGCGTCTGCAGATGTCTACGTATCGTAGCAATAGATTTCTAATGCTTCTTAAAACGCGATATCGCATCTCATTTCTATGTTTCATGGTAAGATATAATATGATTTGCGAAGTGTCATGTATTCCTCGTCTACACTTCAAATGAATGTAAATGCGACACTTCCGTGCGAGGAAATAGCGTCTGCAGATGTCTAGGTATGGTAGCAATAGAGTTCAAATGCTCCTTAAAACGAAATATTGCATCTCATATCTATGTTTCATGATAAGATATAATAATCATTGCGAAGTGTTATGGATTGCTCGTCTACACTGCAAATGAATGTAAATGCGACACTTCCTTGCTAGGAAATAGCGTCTGCAGATGTCTAGGTATCGTAGCGATAGGGTTCTAATGCTTCTTAAAACGCGATATCGCATCTCATTTCTATGTTTCATGGTAAGATATAATATGATTTGCGAAGTGTTATGTTTTCCTCGCCTACACTTCAAATGAATGTAAATGCGGCACTTCCTTGCAAGGAAATAGCGTTTGCAGATGTCTACCTATCGTAGCAATAGGGTTCTAATGCTTCTTAAAACGCGATATCGCATCTCATTTCTATGTTTCATGGTAAGGTATAATATGATTTGCGAAGTGTCATGTTTTCCTCGTCTATACTTCAAATGAATGTAAATGCGACACTTTCTTGCCAGGAAATAGCGTCTGCAGATGTCTAGGTATCGTTGCAATAGAGTTCTAATGCTTCTTAAAACGCGATATCGCATTTCATTTCTATGTTTCATGGTAAGATATAATATGATTTGCGAAGTGTCATGTATTCCTCGTCTACACTTCAAATGAATGTAAATGCGACACTTCCTTACAAGGAAATAGCGTCTGCAGATGTCTACGTATCGTAGCAATAGATTTCTAATGCTTCTTAAAACGCGATATCGCATCTCATTTCTATGTTTCATGGTAAGATATAATATGATTTGCGAAGTGTCATGTATTCCTCGTCTACACTTCAAATGAATGTAAATGCGACACTTCCTTGCTAGGAAATAGCGTCTGCAGATGTCTAGGTATCGTAGCGATAGGGTTCCAATGCTTCTTAAAACGCGATATCGCATCTCATTTCTATGTTTCATTGTAAGATATAATGTGATTTGCGAAGTGTTATGTATTCCTCGTCTACACTTCATATGAATGTAAATGCGACACTTCCTTGCAAGGAAATAGCGTTTGCAGATGTCTACCTATCGTAGCAATAGAGCTCTAATGCATCTTAAAACGCGATATCGCATCTCATTTCTATGTTTCATGGTAAGATATAATATGATTTGCGAAGTGTCATGTATTCCTCGTCTATACTTCAAATGTATGTAAATGCGACACTTCCTTGCTAGGAAATAGCGTCTGCAGATGTCTAGGTATCGCTGCAATAGAGTTTTAATGCTTTTTAAAACGCGATATCGCATCTCATTTCTATGTTTCATGGTAAGATATAATATGATTTGCGAAGTGTCATGTATTCCTCGTCTACACTTCATATGAATGTATATGCGACACTTCCTTGCAAGGAAATAGCGTTTGCAGATGTCTAGGCATCGTAGCGATAGAGTTCTAATGCTTCTTATAACGCGATATCGCATCTCATTTCTATGTTTCATGGTAAGATATAATATGATTTGGGAAGTGTTATGTATTCCTCGTCTACACTTCATATGAATGTAAATGCGACACTTCGTTGCAAGGAAATAGCGTTTGCAGATGTCTACCTATCGTAGCAATAGAGTTCTAATGCTTCTTAAAGCGCGATATCGCATCTCATTTCTATGTTTCATGGTAAGATATAATATGATTTGCGAACTGTCATGTATTCCTCGTCTATACTTCAAATGAATGTAAATGCGACACTTCCTTGCAAGGAAATAGCGTTTGCAGATGTCTACCTATCGTAGCGATAGGGTTCTAATGCTTCTTAAAACGCGATATCGCATCTCATTTCTATGTTTCATGGTAAGATATAATGTGATTTGCGAAGTGTTTTGTATCCCTCGTCTACACTTCATATGAATGTAAATGCGACACTTCCTTGCAAGGAAATAGCGTTTGCAGATGTCTACCTATCGTAGCAATAGAGTTCTAATGCTTCTTAAAACGCGATATCGCATCTCATTTCTATGTTTCATGATAAGATATAATATTCATTGCGAAGTGTTATGCATTCCTCGTCTACGATTCAAGTGAATGTAAATGCGACACTTCCTTGCAAGGAAATAGCGTTTGCAGATGACTAGGTATCGTAGCGATAGAGTTCTAATGCTTTTTAAAACGCGATATCGCATCTCATTTCTATGTTTCATGGTAAGATATAATATGATTTGCGAAGTGTTATGTATTCCTCGTCTACACTTCATATGAATGTAAATGCGACACTTCCTTGCAAGGAAATAGCGTTTGCAGATGTCTACCTATCGTTGCAATAGAGTTCTAATGCATCTTAAAAAGCGATATCGCATCTCATTTCTATGTTTCATGGTAAGATATAATATGATTTGCGAAGTGTTATGAATTCCTCGTCTACACTTCAATTGAATGTAAATGCGACACTTCCTTGCTAGGAAATAGCGTCTGCAGATGTCTAGGTATCGTAGCGATAGAGTTCTAATGCTTCTTAAAGCGCGATATCGCATCTCATTTCTATGTTTCATGGTAAGATATAATGTGATTTGCGAAGTGTTATGTATTCCTCGTCTACACTTCATATGAATGTAAATGCGACACTTCCTTGCAAGGAAATAGCGTTTGCAGATGTCAGCCTATCGTAGCAATAGAGTTCTAATGTTTCTTAAAACGCGATATCGCATCTCATTTCTATGTTTCATGGTAAGATATAATATGATTTGCGAAGTATCATGTATTCCTCGTCTATACTTCAAATGTGTGTAAATGCGACACTTCCTTGCTAGGAAATAGCGTCTGCAGATGTCTAGGTATCGTTGCAATAGAGTTCTAATGCTTTTTAAAACGCGATATCGCATCTCATTTCTATGTTTCATGGTAAGATATAATATGATTTGCGAAGTGTCATGTATTCCTCGTCTACACTTCAAATGAATGTAAATGCGACACTTCCTTGCAAGGAAATAGCGTCTGCAGATGTCTACGTATCGTAGCAATAGACTTCTAATGCTTCTTAAAACGCGATATCGCATCTCATTTCTATGTTTCATGGTAAGATATAATATGATTTGCGAAGTGTTACGTATTCCTCGTCTACACTTCAAATGAATGTAAATGCGACACTTCCTTGCAAAGAAATAGCGTTTGCAGTGTCTACGTATCGTAGCAATAGATTTCTAATGCTTCTTAAAACGCAATATCGCATCTCATTTCTATGTTTCATGGTAAGATATAATATGATTTGCGAAGTGTCATGTATTCCTCGTCTACACTTCAAATGAATGTAAATGCGACACTTCCTTGCTAGGAAATAGCGTCTGCAGATGTCTAGGTATCGTAGCAATAGAGTTCAAATGCATCTTAAAACGAAATATTGCATCTGATATCTATGTTTCATGATAAGATATAATATTCATTGCGAAGTGTTATGCATTCCTCGTATACGATTCAAATGAATGTAAATGCGACACTTCCTTGCAAGGAAATAGCGTTTGCAGATGTCTACGTATCGTAGCAATAGAGTTCAAATGCTTCTTAAAGCGAGATATTGCATCTCATATCTATGTTTCATGAAAAGATATAATATACATTTCGAAGTGTTATGTATTCCTCGTCTACACTTCAAATGAATGTAAATGCGACACTTCTTTGCTAGGAAATAGCGTCTGCAGATGTCTAGGTATCGTAGCGATAGAGTTCTAATGCTTCTTAAAATGCGATATCGCATCCCATTTCTATGTTTCATGGTAAGATATAATATGATTTGCGAAGTGTTATGAATTCCTCGTCTACACTTCAAATGAATGTAAATGCGACACTTCCTTGCTAGGAAATAGCGTCTGCAGATGTCTAGGTATCGTAGCGATAGAGTTCTAATGCTTCTTAAAGCGCGATATCGCATCTCATTTCTATGTTTTATGGTAAGATATAATGTGATTTGCGAAGTGTTATGTATTCCTCGTCTACACTTCATATGAATGTAAATGCGACACTTCCTTGCAAGGAAATAGCGTTTGCAGATGTCTGCCTATCGTAGCAATAGAGTTCTAATGCTTCTTAAAACGCGATATCGCATCTCATTTCTATGTTTCATGGTAAGATATAATATGATTTGCGAAGTATCATGTATTCCTCGTCTATACTTCAAATGTATGTAAATGCGACACTTCCTTGCTAGGAAATAGCGTCTGCAGATGTCTAGGTATCGTTGCAATAGAGTTCTAATGCTTTTTAAAACGCGATATCGCATCTCATTTCTATGTTTCATGGTAAGATATAATATGATTTGCGATGTGTCATGTATTCCTCGTCTACACTTCAAATGAATGTAAATGCGACACTTCCTTGCAAGGAAATAGCGTCTGCAGATGTCTACGTATCGTAGCAATAGACTTCTAATGCTTCTTAAAACGCGATATCGCATCTCATTTCTATGTTTCATGGTAAGATATAATATGATTTGCGAAGTGTTACGTATTCCTCGTCTACACTTCAAATGAATGTAAATGCGACACTTCCTTGCTAGGAAATAGCGTCTGCAGATGTCTAGGTATCGTAGCGATAGAGTTCTAATGCTTCTTAAAACGCGACATCGCATCTCATTTCTATGTTTCATGGTAAGATATAATATGATTTGCGAAGTGTCATGTATTCCTCGTCTACACTTCAAATGAATGTAAATGCGACACTTCCTTGCAAGGAAATAGCGTCTGCAGATGTCTACGTATCGTAGCAATAGACTTCTAATGCTTCTTAAAACGCGATATCGCATCTCATTTCTATGTTTCATGGTAAGATATAATATGATTTGCGAAGTGTTACGTATTCCTCGTCTACACTTCAAATGAATGTAAACGCGACACTTCCTTGCTAGGAAATAGCGTCTGCAGATGTCTAGGTATCGTAGCGATAGAGTTCTAATGCTTCTTAAAACGCGACATCGCATCTCATTTCTATGTTTCATGGTAAGATATAATATGATTTGCGAAGTGTTTTGTATCCCTCGTCTACACTTCATATGAATGTAAATGCGACACTTCCTTGCAAGGAAATAGCGTTTGCAGATGTCTACCTATCGTAGCAATAGAGTTCTAATGCTTCTTAAAACGCGATATCGCATCTCATTTCTATGTTTCATGGTAAGATATAATATGATTTGCGAAGTGTCATGTATTCCTCGTCTATACTTCAAATGTATGTAAATGCGACCCTTCCTTGCTAGGAAATAGCGTCTGCAGATGTCTAGGTATCGTAGCGATAGAGTTCTAATGCTTCTTAAAACGCGACATCGGATCTCATTTCTATGTTTCATGGTAAGATATAATATGATTTGCGAAGTGTTTTGTATCCCTCGTCTACACTTCATATGAATGTAAATGCGACACTTCCTTGCAAGGAAATAGCGTTTGCAGATGTCTACCTATCGTAGCAATAGAGTTCTAATGCTTCTTAAAACGCGATATCGCATCTCATTTCTATGTTTCATGGTAAGATATAATATGATTTGCGAAGTGTTATGTTTTCCTCGCCTACACTTCAAATGAATGTAAATGCGGCACTTCCTTGCAAGGAAATAGCGTTTGCAGATGTCTACCTATCGTAGCAATAGGGTTCTAATGCTTCTTAAAACGCGATATCGCATCTCATTACTATGTTTCATGGTAAGGTATAATATGATTTGCGAAGTGTCATGTATTCCTCGTCTATACTTCAAATGAATGTAAATGCGACACTTTCTTGCCAGGAAATAGCGTCTGCAGATGTCTAGGTATCGTTGCAATAGAGTTCTAATGCTTCTTAAAACGCGATATCGCATTTCATTTCTATGTTTCATGGTAAGATATAATATGATTTGCGAAGTGTCATGTATTCCTCGTCTACACTTCAAATGAATGTAAATGCGACACTTCCATACAAGGAAATAGCGTCTGCAGATGTCTACGTATCGTAGCAATAGATTTCTAATGCTTCTTAAAACGCGATATCGCATCTCATTTCTATGTTTCATGGTAAGATATAATATGATTTGCGAAGTGTCATGTATTCCTCGTCTACACTTCAAATGAATGTAAATGCGACACTTCCGTGCGAGGAAATAGCGTCTGCAGATGTCTAGGTATGGTAGCAATAGAGTTCAAATGCTTCTTAAAACGAAATATTGCATCTCATATCTATGTTTCATGATAAGATATAATAATCATTGCGAAGTGTTATGTATTGCTCGTCTACACTGCAAATGAATGTAAATGCGACACTTCCTTGCTAGGAAATAGCGTCTGCAGATGTCTAGGTATCGTAGCGATAGGGTTCTAATGCTTCTTAAAACGCGATATCGCATCTCATTTCTATGTTTCATGGTAAGATATAATATGATTTGCGAAGTGTTATGTTTTCCTCGCCTACACTTCAAATGAATGTAAATGCGGCACTTCCTTGCAAGGAAATAGCGTTTGCAGATGTCTACCTATCGTAGCAATAGGGTTCTAATGCTTCTTAAAACGCGATATCGCATCTCATTTCTATGTTTCATGGTAAGGTATAATATGATTTGCGAAGTGTCATGTTTTCCTCGTCTATACTTCAAATGAATGTAAATGCGACACTTTCTTGCCAGGAAATAGCGTCTGCAGATGTCTAGGTATCGTTGCAATAGAGTTCTAATGCTTCTTAAAACGCGATATCGCATTTCATTTCTATGTTTCATGGTAAGATATAATATGATTTGCGAAGTGTCATGTATTCCTCGTCTACACTTCAAATGAATGTAAATGCGACACTTCCGTGCGAGGAAATAGCGTCTGCAGATGCCTAGGTATGGAAGCAATAGAGTTCAAATGCTTCTTAAAACGAAATATTGCATCTCATATCTATGTTTCATGATAAGATATAATAATCATTGCGAAGTGTCATGTATTCCTCGTCTACACTTCATATGAATGTAAATGCGACACTTCCTTGCAAGGAAATAGCGTTTGCAGATGTCTAGGCATCGTAGCGATAGAGTTCTAATGCTTCTTATAACGCGATATCGCATCTCATTTCTATGTTTCATGGTAAGATATAATATGATTTGCGAAGTGTTATGTATTCCTCGTCTACACTTCATATGAATGTAAATGCGACACTTCGTTGCAAGGAAATAGCGTTTGCAGATGTCTACCTATCGTAGCAATAGAGTTCTAATGCTTCTTAAAACGCGATATCGCATCTCATTTCTATGTTTCATGGTAAGATATAATATGATTTGCGAAGTGTCATGTATTCCTCGTCTATACTTCAAATGAATGTAAATGCGACACTTCCTTGCAAGGAAATAGCGTTTGCAGATGTCTACCTATCGTAGCGATAGGGTTCTAATGCTTCTTAAAACGCGATATCGCATCTCATTTCTATGTTTCATGGTAAGATATAATGTGATTTGCGAAGTGTTTTGTATCCCTCGTCTACACTTCATATGAATGTAAATGCGACACTTCCTTGCAAGGAAATAGCGTTTGCAGATGTCTACCTATCGTAGCAATAGAGTTCTAATGCTTCTTAAAACGCGATATCGCATCTCATTTCTATGTTTCATGATAAGATATAATATTCATTGCGAAGTGTTATGCATTCCTCGTCTACGATTCAAGTGAATGTAAATGCGACACTTCCTTGCAAGGAAATAGCGTTTGCAGAGGACTAGGTATCGTAGCGATAGAGTTCTAATGCTTCTTAAAACGCGATATCGCATCTCATTTCTATGTTTCATGGTAAGATATAATATGATTTGCGAAGTGTTATGTATTCCTCGTCTACACTTCATATGAATGTAAATGCGACACTTCCCTGCAAGGAAATAGAGTTTGCAGATGTCTACCTATCGTAGCAATAGAGTTCTAATGCTTCTTAAAACGCGACATCGCATCTCATTTCTATGTTTCATGGTAAGATATAATATGATTTGCGAAGTGTTATGTATCCCTCGTTTACACTTCATATGAATGTAAATGCGACACTTCCATGCAAGGAAATAGCGTTTGCAGATGTCTAGGTATCGTAGCGATAGAGTTCTAATGCTTCTTAAAACGCGATATCGCATCTCATTTCTATGTTTCATGGTAAGATATAATATGATTTGCGAAGTGTTATGTATTCCTCGTCTACACTTCATATGAATGTAAATGCGACACTTCCATGCAAGGAAATAGCGTTTGCAGATGTCTACCTATCGTAGCAATAGAGTTCTAATGCTTCTTAAAACGCGATATCGCATCTCATTTCTATGTTTCATGGTAAGATATAATATGATTTGCGAAGTGTTATGTTTTCCTCGCCTACACTTCAAATGAATGTAAATGCGGCACTTCCTTGCAAGGAAATAGCGTTTGCAGATGTCTACCTATCGTAGCAATAGGGTTCTAATGCTTCTTAAAACGCGATATCGCATCTCATTTCTATGTTTCATGGTAAGGTATAATATGATTTGCGAAGTGTCATGTATTCCTCGTCTATACTTCAAATGAATGTAAATGCGACACTTTCTTGCCAGGAAGTAGCGTCTGCAGATGTCTAGGTATCGTTGCAATAGAGTTCTAATGCATCTTAAAACGCGATATCGCATCTCATTTTTATGTTTCATGGTAAGATATAATATGATTTGCGAAGTGTCATGTATTCCTCGTCTACACTTCAAATGAATGTAAATGCGACACTTCCGTGCGAGGAAATAGCGTCTGCAGATGTCTAGGTATGGTAGCAATGGAGTTCAAATGCTTCTTAAAACGAAATATTGCATCTCATATCTATGTTTCATGATAAGATATAATAATCATTGCGAAGTGTTATGTATTCCTCGTCTACACTTCAAATGAATGTAAATGCGACACTTCCTTGCTAGCAAATAGCGTCTGCAGATGTCTAGGTATCGTAGCGATAGGGTTCTAATGCTTCTTAAAACGCGATATCGCATCTCGTTTCTATGTTTCATTGTAAGATATAATGTGATTTGCGAAGTGTTATGTATTCCTCGTCTACACTTCATATGAATGTAAATGCGACACTTCCTTGCAAGGAAATAGCGTTTGCAGATGTCTACCTATCGTTGCAATAGAGTTCTAATGCATCTTAAAAAGCGATATCGCATCTCATTTCTATGTTTCATGGTAAGATATAATATGATTTGCGAAGTGTCATGTATTCCTCGTCTATACTTCAAATGTATGTAAATGCGACACTTCCTTGCTAGGAAATAGCGTCTGCAGATGTCTAGGTATCGCTGCAATAGAGTTCTAATGCTTTTTAAAACGCGATATCGCATCTCATTTCTATGTTTCATGGTAAGATATAACATGATTTGCGAAGTGTCATGTATTCCTCGTCTACACTTCATATGAATGTAAATGCGACACTTCCTTGCAAGGAAATAGCGTTTGCAGATGTCTAGGCAACGTAGCGATAGAGTTCTAATGCTTCTTATAACGCGATATCGCATCTCATTTCTATGTTTCATGGTAAGATATAATATGATTTGCGAAGTGTTATGTATTCCTCGTCTACACTTCATATGAATGTAAATGCGACACTTCGTTGCAAGGAAATAGCGTTTGCAGATGTCTACCTATCGTAGCAATAGGGTTCTAATGCTTCTTAAAACGCGATATCGCATCTCATTTCTATGTTTCATGGTAAGATATAATGTGATTTGCGAAATGTTATGTATTCCTCGTCTACACTTCGTATGAATGTAAATGCGACACTTCCTTGCAAGGAAATAGCGTTTGCAGATGTCTACCTATCGTAGCAATAGAGTTCTAATGCTTCTTAAAACGCGATATCGCATCTCATTTCTATGTTTCATGATAAGATATAATATTCATTGCGAAGTGTTATGCATTCCTCGTCTACGATTCAAGTGAATGTAAATGCGACACTTCCTTGCAAGGAAATAGCGTTTGCAGATGACTAGGTATCGTAGCGATAGAGTTCTAATGCTTTTTAAAACGCGATATCGCATCTCATTTCTATGTTTCATGGTAAGATATAATATGATTTGCGAAGTGTTATGTATTCCTCGTCTACACTTCATATGAATGTAAATGCGACACTTCCCTGCAAGGAAATAGAGTTTGCAGATGTCTACCTATCGTAGCAATAGAGTTCTAATGCTTCTTAAAACGCGACATCGCATCTCATTTCTATGTTTCATGGTAAGATATAATATGATTTGCGAAGTGTTATGTATCCCTCGTTTACACTTCATATGAATGTAAATGCGACACTTCCATGCAAGGAAATAGCGTTTGCAGATGTCTAGGTATCGTAGCGATAGAGTTCTAATGCTTCTTAAAACGCGATATCGCATCTCATTTCTATGTTTCATGGTAAGATATAATATGATTTGCGAAGTGTTATGTATTCCTCGTCTACACTTCATATGAATGTAAATGCGACACTTCCATGCAAGGAAATAGCGTTTGCAGATGTCTACCTATCGTAGCAATAGAGTTCTAATGCTTCTTAAAACGCGATATCGCATCTCATTTCTATGTTTCATGGTAAGATATAATATGATTTGCGAAGTGTTATGTTTTCCTCGCCTACACTTCAAATGAATGTAAATGCGGCACTTCCTTGCAAGGAAATAGCGTTTGCAGATGTCTACCTATCGTAGCAATAGGGTTCTAATGCTTCTTAAAACGCGATATCGCATCTCATTTCTATGTTTCATGGTAAGGTATAATATGATTTGCGAAGTGTCATGTATTCCTCGTCTATACTTCAAATGAATGTAAATGCGACACTTTCTTGCCAGGAAGTAGCGTCTGCAGATGTCTAGGTATCGTTGCAATAGAGTTCTAATGCATCTTAAAACGCGATATCGCATCTCATTTTTATGTTTCATGGTAAGATATAATATGATTTGCGAAGTGTCATGTATTCCTCGTCTACACTTCAAATGAATGTAAATGCGACACTTCCGTGCGAGGAAATAGCGTCTGCAGATGTCTAGGTATGGTAGCAATAGAGTTCAAATGCTTCTTAAAACGAAATATTGCATCTCATATCTATGTTTCATGATAAGATATAATAATCATTGCGAAGTGTTATGTATTCCTCGTCTACACTTCAAATGAATGTAAATGCGACACTTCCTTGCTAGGAAATAGCGTCTGCAGATGTCTAGGTATCGCTGCAATAGAGTTCTAATGCTTTTTAAAACGCGATATCGCATCTCATTTCTATGTTTCATGGTAATATATAATATGATTTGCGAAGTGTTATGTATTCCTCGTCTGCACTTGAAGTGAATGTAAATGCGACACTTCCTTGCTAGGAAATAGCGTTTGCAGATGTCTACCTATCGTAGCAATAGAGTTCTAATGCTTCTTAAAACTCGATATCGCATCTCATTTCTATGTTTCATGGTAAGATATAATATGATTTGCGAAGTGTCATGTATTCCTCGTGTACACTTCAAATGAATGTAAATGCGACACTTCCTTGCTAGGAAATAGCGTCTGCAGATGTCTAGGTATCGTAGCAATAGAGTTCAAATGCATCTTAAAACGAGATATTGCATCTGATATCTATGTTTCATGATAAGATATAATATTCATTGCGAAGTGTTATGCATTCCTCGTATACGATTCAAATGAATGTAAATGCGACACTTCCTTGCAAGGAAATAGCGTTTGCAGATGTCTACGTATGGTAGCAATAGAGTTCAAATGCTTCTTAAAGCGAGATATTGCATCTCATATCTATGTTTCATGAAAAGATATAATATACATTCCGAAGTGTTATGTATTCCTCGTCTACACTTCAAATGAATGTAAATGCGACACTTCTTTGCTAGGAAATAGCGTCTGCAGATGTCTAGGTATCGTAGCGATAGAGTTCTAGTGCTTCTTAAAATGCGATATCGCATCCCATTTCTATGTTTCATGGTAAGATATAATATGATTTGCGAAGTGTCATGTATTCCTCGTCTACACTTCAAATGAATGTAAATGCGACACTTCTGTGCTAGGAAATAGCGTCTGCAGATGTCTAGGTATGGTAGCAATAGAGTTCAAATGCTTCTTAAAATGAAATATTGCATCTCATATCTATGTTTCATAATAAGATATAATATTCATTGCGAAGTGTTATGAATTCCTCGTCTACACTTCAATTGAATGTAAATGCGACACTTCCTTGCTAGGAAATAGCGTCTGCAGATGTCTAGGTATCGTAGCGATAGAGTTCTAATGCTTCTTAAAGCGCGATATCGCATCTCATTTCTATGTTTCATGGTAAGATATAATGTGATTTGCGAAGTGTTATGTATTCCTCGTCTACACTTCATATGAATGTAAATGCGACACTTCCTTGCAAGGAAATAGCGTTTGCAGATGTCAGCCTATCGTAGCAATAGAGTTCTAATGTTTCTTAAAACGCGATATCGCATCTCATTTCTATGTTTCATGGTAAGATATAATATGATTTGCGAAGTATCATGTATTCCTCGTCTATACTTCAAATGTGTGTAAATGCGACACTTCCTTGCTAGGAAATAGCGTCTGCAGATGTCTAGGTATCGTTGCAATAGAGTTCTAATGCTTTTTAAAACGCGATATCGCATCTCATTTCTATGTTTCATGGTAAGATATAATATGATTTGCGAAGTGTCATGTATTCCTCGTCTACACTTCAAATGAATGTAAATGCGACACTTCCTTGCAAGGAAATAGCGTCTGCAGATGTCTACGTATCGTAGCAATAGACTTCTAATGCTTCTTAAAACGCGATATCGCATCTCATTTCTATGTTTCATGGTAAGATATAATATGATTTGCGAAGTGTTACGTATTCCTCGTCTACACTTCAAATGAATGTAAATGCGACACTTCCTTGCAAAGAAATAGCGTTTGCAGTGTCTACGTATCGTAGCAATAGATTTCTAATGCTTCTTAAAACGCAATATCGCATCTCATTTCTATGTTTCATGGTAAGATATAATATGATTTGCGAAGTGTCATGTATTCCTCGTCTACACTTCAAATGAATGTAAATGCGACACTTCCTTGCTAGGAAATAGCGTCTGCAGATGTCTAGGTATCGTAGCAATAGAGTTCAAATGCATCTTAAAACGAAATATTGCATCTGATATCTATGTTTCATGATAAGATATAATATTCATTGCGAAGTGTTATGCATTCCTCGTATACGATTCAAATGAATGTAAATGCGACACTTCCTTGCAAGGAAATAGCGTTTGCAGATGTCTACGTATCGTAGCAATAGAGTTCAAATGCTTCTTAAAGCGAGATATTGCATCTCATATCTATGTTTCATGAAAAGATATAATATACATTTCGAAGTGTTATGTATTCCTCGTCTACACTTCAAATGAATGTAAATGCGACACTTCTTTGCTAGGAAATAGCGTCTGCAGATGTCTAGGTATCGTAGCGATAGAGTTCTAATGCTTCTTAAAATGCGATATCGCATCCCATTTCTATGTTTCATGGTAAGATATAATATGATTTGCGAAGTGTCATGTATTCCTCGTCTACACTTCAAATGAATGTAAATGCGACACTTCCGTGCTAGGAAATAGCGTCTGCAGATGTCTAGGTATGGTAGCAATAGAGTTCAAATGCTTCTTAAAATGAAATATTGCATCTCATATCTATGTTTCATAATAAGATATAATATTCATTGCGAAGTGTTATGAATTCCTCGTCTACACTTCAAATGAATGTAAATGCGACACTTCCTTGCTAGGAAATAGCGTCTGCAGATGTCTAGGTATCGTAGCGATAGAGTTCTAATGCTTCTTAAAGCGCGATATCGCATCTCATTTCTATGTTTTATGGTAAGATATAATGTGATTTGCGAAGTGTTATGTATTCCTCGTCTACACTTCATGTGAATGTAAATGCGACACTTCCTTGCAAGGAAATAGCGTTTGCAGATGTCTGCCTATCGTAGCAATAGAGTTCTAATGCTTCTTAAAACGCGATATCGCATCTCATTTCTATGTTTCATGGTAAGATATAATATGATTTGCGAAGTATCATGTATTCCTCGTCTATACTTCAAATGTATGTAAATGCGACACTTCCTTGCTAGGAAATAGCGTCTGCAGATGTCTAGGTATCGTTGCAATAGAGTTCTAATGCTTTTAAAACGCGATATCGCATCTCATTTCTATGTTTCATGGTAAGATATAATATGATTTGCGAAGTGTCATGTATTCCTCGTCTACACTTCAAATGAATGTAAATGCGACACTTCCTTGCAAGGAAATAGCGTCTGCAGATGTCTACGTATCGTAGCAATAGACTTCTAATGCTTCTTAAAACGCGATATCGCATCTCATTTCTATGTTTCATGGTAAGATATAATATGATTTGCGAAGTGTTACGTATTCCTCGTCTACACTTCAAATGAATGTAAATGCGACACTTCCTTGCTAGGAAATAGCGTCTGCAGATGTCTAGGTATCGTAGCGATAGAGTTCTAATGCTTCTTAAAACGCGACATCGCATCTCATTTCTATGTTTCATGGTAAGATATAATATGATTTGCGAAGAGTCATGTATTCCTCGTCTACACTTCAAATGAATGTAAATGCGACACTTCCTTGCTAGGAAATAGCGTCTGCAGATTTCTAGATATCGTAGCAATGGAGTTCTAAGGCTTCTTAAAACGCGATATCGCACCTCAATTCTATGTTTCATGGTAAGATATAATATGATTGCGAAGTGTTATGTATTCCTCGTCTAGACTTCGAATGAATGTAAATGCGACACTTCCTTGGTAGGAAATAGCGTCTGCGGATGTCTAGGTATCGAAGCAATAGAGTTCTAATGCTTCTTAAAACGCGATATCGCATCTCATTTATATGTTTCATGGTAAGATATTAAATGATTTGCGAAGTGTTATATATTCCTCGTCTACTCTTCAAGATAATGAATAGTAAATGCGACACTTCCTTGCAAGGAATAGCGTTTGCAGATGTCTACGTATCGTAGCAATGGAGTTCTTAGGATTCTTAAACGCGATATCGCATCTCAATTCTATGTTCATGGTAAGA
>NW_027490912.1:25000-32466 GCF_050948175.1 Xylocopa sonorina | reverse complement strand
ACCTAACCTAACTAACCTAACCTAACCTAACCTAACCTAACCTAACCTAACCTAACCTAACCTAACCTAACCTAACCTAACCTAACCTAACCTAACCTAACCTAACCTAACCTAACCTAACCTAACCTAACCTAACCTAACCTAACCTAACCTAACCTAACCTAACCTAACCTAACCTAACCTAACCTAACCTAACCTAACCTAACCTAACCTAACCTAACCTAACCTAACCTAACTAACCTAACCTAACCTAACCTAACCTAACCTAACCTAACCTAACCTAACCTAACCTAACCTAACCTAACCTAACCTAACCTAACCTAACCTAACCTAACCTAACCTAACCTAACCTAACCTAACCTAACCTAACCTAACCTAACCTAACCTAACCTAACCTAACCTAACCTAACCTAACCTAACCTAACCTAACCTAACCTAACCTAACCTAACCTAACCTAACCTAACCTAACCTAACCTAACCTAACCTAACCTAACCTAACCTAACCTAACCTAACCTAACCTAACCTAACCTAACCTAACCTAACCTAACCTAACCTAACCTAACCTAACCTAACCTAACCTAACCTAACCTAACCTAACCTAACCTAACCTAACCTAACCTAACCTAACCTAACCTAACCTAACCTAACCTAACCTAACCTAACCTAACCTAACCTAACCTAACCTAACCTAACCTAACCTAACCTAACCTAACCTAACCTAACCTAACCTAACCTAACCTAACCTAACCTAACCTAACCTAACCTAACCTAACCTAACCTAACCTAACCTAACCTAACCTAACCTAACCTAACCTAACCTAACCTAACCTAACCTAACCTAACCTAACCTAACCTAACCTAACCTAACCTAACCTAACCTAACCTAACCTAACCTAACCTAACCTAACCTAACCTAACCTAACCTAACCTAACCTAACCTAACCTAACCTAACCTAACCTAACCTAACCTAACCTAACCTAACCTAACCTAACCTAACCTAACCTAACCTAACCTAACCTAACCTAACCTAACCTAACCTAACCTAACCTAACCTAACCTAACCTAACCTAACCTAACCTAACCTAACCTAACCTAACCTAACCTAACCTAACCTAACCTAACCTAACCTAACCTAACCTAACCTAACCTAACCTAACCTAACCTAACCTAACCTAACCTAACCTAACCTAACCTAACCTAACCTAACCTAACCTAACCTAACCTAACCTAACCTAACCTAACCTAACCTAACCTAACCTAACCTAACCTAACCTAACCTAACCTAACCTAACCTAACCTAACCTAACCTAACCTAACCTAACCTAACCTAACCTAACCTAACCTAACCTAACCTAACCTAACCTAACCTAACCTAACCTAACCTAACCTAACCTAACCTAACCTAACCTAACCTAACCTAACCTAACCTAACCTAACCTAACCTAACCTAACCTAACCTAACCTAACCTAACCTAACCTAACCTAACCTAACCTAACCTAACCTAACCTAACCTAACCTAACCTAACCTAACCTAACCTAACCTAACCTAACCTAACCTAACCTAACCTAACCTAACCTAACCTAACCTAACCTAACCTAACCTAACCTAACCTAACCTAACCTAACCTAACCTAACCTAACCTAACCTAACCTAACCTAACCTAACCTAACCTAACCTAACCTAACCTAACCTAACCTAACCTAACCTAACCTAACCTAACCTAACCTAACCTAACCTAACCTAACCTAACCTAACCTAACCTAACCTAACCTAACCTAACCTAACCTAACCTAACCTAACCTAACCTAACCTAACCTAACCTAACCTAACCTAACCTAACCTAACCTAACCTAACCTAACCTAACCTAACCTAACCTAACCTAACCTAACCTAACCTAACCTAACCTAACCTAACCTAACCTAACCTAACCTAACCTAACCTAACCTAACCTAACCTAACCTAACCTAACCTAACCTAACCTAACCTAACCTAACCTAACCTAACCTAACCTAACCTAACCTAACCTAACCTAACCTAACCTAACCTAACCTAACCTAACCTAACCTAACCTAACCTAACCTAACCTAACCTAACCTAACCTAACCTAACCTAACCTAACCTAACCTAACCTAACCTAACCTAACCTAACCTAACCTAACCTAACCTAACCTAACCTAACCTAACCTAACCTAACCTAACCTAACCTAACCTAACCTAACCTAACCTAACCTAACCTAACCTAACCTAACCTAACCTAACCTAACCTAACCTAACCTAACCTAACCTAACCTAACCTAACCTAACCTAACCTAACCTAACCTAACCTAACCTAACCTAACCTAACCTAACCTAACCTAACCTAACCTAACCTAACCTAACCTAACCTAACCTAACCTAACCTAACCTAACCTAACCTAACCTAACCTAACCTAACCTAACCTAACCTAACCTAACCTAACCTAACCTAACCTAACCTAACCTAACCTAACCTAACCTAACCTAACCTAACCTAACCTAACCTAACCTAACCTAACCTAACCTAACCTAACCTAACCTAACCTAACCTAACCTAACCTAACCTAACCTAACCTAACCTAACCTAACCTAACCTAACCTAACCTAACCTAACCTAACCTAACCTAACCTAACCTAACCTAACCTAACCTAACCTAACCTAACCTAACCTAACCTAACCTAACCTAACCTAACCTAACCTAACCTAACCTAACCTAACCTAACCTAACCTAACCTAACCTAACCTAACCTAACCTAACCTAACCTAACCTAACCTAACCTAACCTAACCTAACCTAACCTAACCTAACCTAACCTAACCTAACCTAACCTAACCTAACCTAACCTAACCTAACCTAACCTAACCTAACCTAACCTAACCTAACCTAACCTAACCTAACCTAACCTAACCTAACCTAACCTAACCTAACCTAACCTAACCTAACCTAACCTAACCTAACCTAACCTAACCTAACCTAACCTAACCTAACCTAACCTAACCTAACCTAACCTAACCTAACCTAACCTAACCTAACCTAACCTAACCTAACCTAACCTAACCTAACCTAACCTAACCTAACCTAACCTAACCTAACCTAACCTAACCTAACCTAACCTAACCTAACCTAACCTAACCTAACCTAACCTAACCTAACCTAACCTAACCTAACCTAACCTAACCTAACCTAACCTAACCTAACCTAACCTAACCTAACCTAACCTAACCTAACCTAACCTAACCTAACCTAACCTAACCTAACCTAACCTAACCTAACCTAACCTAACCTAACCTAACCTAACCTAACCTAACCTAACCTAACCTAACCTAACCTAACCTAACCTAACCTAACCTAACCTAACCTAACCTAACCTAACCTAACCTAACCTAACCTAACCTAACCTAACCTAACCTAACCTAACCTAACCTAACCTAACCTAACCTAACCTAACCTAACCTAACCTAACCTAACCTAACCTAACCTAACCTAACCTAACCTAACCTAACCTAACCTAACCTAACCTAACCTAACCTAACCTAACCTAACCTAACCTAACCTAACCTAACCTAACCTAACCTAACCTAACCTAACCTAACCTAACCTAACCTAACCTAACCTAACCTAACCTAACCTAACCTAACCTAACCTAACCTAACCTAACCTAACCTAACCTAACCTAACCTAACCTAACCTAACCTAACCTAACCTAACCTAACCTAACCTAACCTAACCTAACCTAACCTAACCTAACCTAACCTAACCTAACCTAACCTAACCTAACCTAACCTAACCTAACCTAACCTAACCTAACCTAACCTAACCTAACCTAACCTAACCTAACCTAACCTAACCTAACCTAACCTAACCTAACCTAACCTAACCTAACCTAACCTAACCTAACCTAACCTAACCTAACCTAACCTAACCTAACCTAACCTAACCTAACCTAACCTAACCTAACCTAACCTAACCTAACCTAACCTAACCTAACCTAACCTAACCTAACCTAACCTAACCTAACCTAACCTAACCTAACCTAACCTAACCTAACCTAACCTAACCTAACCTAACCTAACCTAACCTAACCTAACCTAACCTAACCTAACCTAACCTAACCTAACCTAACCTAACCTAACCTAACCTAACCTAACCTAACCTAACCTAACCTAACCTAACCTAACCTAACCTAACCTAACCTAACCTAACCTAACCTAACCTAACCTAACCTAACCTAACCTAACCTAACCTAACCTAACCTAACCTAACCTAACCTAACCTAACCTAACCTAACCTAACCTAACCTAACCTAACCTAACCTAACCTAACCTAACCTAACCTAACCTAACCTAACCTAACCTAACCTAACCTAACCTAACCTAACCTAACCTAACCTAACCTAACCTAACCTAACCTAACCTAACCTAACCTAACCTAACCTAACCTAACCTAACCTAACCTAACCTAACCTAACCTAACCTAACCTAACCTAACCTAACCTAACCTAACCTAACCTAACCTAACCTAACCTAACCTAACCTAACCTAACCTAACCTAACCTAACCTAACCTAACCTAACCTAACCTAACCTAACCTAACCTAACCTAACCTAACCTAACCTAACCTAACCTAACCTAACCTAACCTAACCTAACCTAACCTAACCTAACCTAACCTAACCTAACCTAACCTAACCTAACCTAACCTAACCTAACCTAACCTAACCTAACCTAACCTAACCTAACCTAACCTAACCTAACCTAACCTAACCTAACCTAACCTAACCTAACCTAACCTAACCTAACCTAACCTAACCTAACCTAACCTAACCTAACCTAACCTAACCTAACCTAACCTAACCTAACCTAACCTAACCTAACCTAACCTAACCTAACCTAACCTAACCTAACCTAACCTAACCTAACCTAACCTAACCTAACCTAACCTAACCTAACCTAACCTAACCTAACCTAACCTAACCTAACCTAACCTAACCTAACCTAACCTAACCTAACCTAACCTAACCTAACCTAACCTAACCTAACCTAACCTAACCTAACCTAACCTAACCTAACCTAACCTAACCTAACCTAACCTAACCTAACCTAACCTAACCTAACCTAACCTAACCTAACCTAACCTAACCTAACCTAACCTAACCTAACCTAACCTAACCTAACCTAACCTAACCTAACCTAACCTAACCTAACCTAACCTAACCTAACCTAACCTAACCTAACCTAACCTAACCTAACCTAACCTAACCTAACCTAACCTAACCTAACCTAACCTAACCTAACCTAACCTAACCTAACCTAACCTAACCTAACCTAACCTAACCTAACCTAACCTAACCTAACCTAACCTAACCTAACCTAACCTAACCTAACCTAACCTAACCTAACCTAACCTAACCTAACCTAACCTAACCTAACCTAACCTAACCTAACCTAACCTAACCTAACCTAACCTAACCTAACCTAACCTAACCTAACCTAACCTAACCTAACCTAACCTAACCTAACCTAACCTAACCTAACCTAACCTAACCTAACCTAACCTAACCTAACCTAACCTAACCTAACCTAACCTAACCTAACCTAACCTAACCTAACCTAACCTAACCTAACCTAACCTAACCTAACCTAACCTAACCTAACCTAACCTAACCTAACCTAACCTAACCTAACCTAACCTAACCTAACCTAACCTAACCTAACCTAACCTAACCTAACCTAACCTAACCTAACCTAACCTAACCTAACCTAACCTAACCTAACCTAACCTAACCTAACCTAACCTAACCTAACCTAACCTAACCTAACCTAACCTAACCTAACCTAACCTAACCTAACCTAACCTAACCTAACCTAACCTAACCTAACCTAACCTAACCTAACCTAACCTAACCTAACCTAACCTAACCTAACCTAACCTAACCTAACCTAACCTAACCTAACCTAACCTAACCTAACCTAACCTAACCTAACCTAACCTAACCTAACCTAACCTAACCTAACCTAACCTAACCTAACCTAACCTAACCTAACCTAACCTAACCTAACCTAACCTAACCTAACCTAACCTAACCTAACCTAACCTAACCTAACCTAACCTAACCTAACCTAACCTAACCTAACCTAACCTAACCTAACCTAACCTAACCTAACCTAACCTAACCTAACCTAACCTAACCTAACCTAACCTAACCTAACCTAACCTAACCTAACCTAACCTAACCTAACCTAACCTAACCTAACCTAACCTAACCTAACCTAACCTAACCTAACCTAACCTAACCTAACCTAACCTAACCTAACCTAACCTAACCTAACCTAACCTAACCTAACCTAACCTAACCTAACCTAACCTAACCTAACCTAACCTAACCTAACCTAACCTAACCTAACCTAACCTAACCTAACCTAACCTAACCTAACCTAACCTAACCTAACCTAACCTAACCTAACCTAACCTAACCTAACCTAACCTAACCTAACCTAACCTAACCTAACCTAACCTAACCTAACCTAACCTAACCTAACCTAACCTAACCTAACCTAACCTAACCTAACCTAACCTAACCTAACCTAACCTAACCTAACCTAACCTAACCTAACCTAACCTAACCTAACCTAACCTAACCTAACCTAACCTAACCTAACCTAACCTAACCTAACCTAACCTAACCTAACCTAACCTAACCTAACCTAACCTAACCTAACCTAACCTAACCTAACCTAACCTAACCTAACCTAACCTAACCTAACCTAACCTAACCTAACCTAACCTAACCTAACCTAACCTAACCTAACCTAACCTAACCTAACCTAACCTAACCTAACCTAACCTAACCTAACCTAACCTAACCTAACCTAACCTAACCTAACCTAACCTAACCTAACCTAACCTAACCTAACCTAACCTAACCTAACCTAACCTAACCTAACCTAACCTAACCTAACCTAACCTAACCTAACCTAACCTAACCTAACCTAACCTAACCTAACCTAACCTAACCTAACCTAACCTAACCTAACCTAACCTAACCTAACCTAACCTAACCTAACCTAACCTAACCTAACCTAACCTAACCTAACCTAACCTAACCTAACCTAACCTAACCTAACCTAACCTAACCTAACCTAACCTAACCTAACCTAACCTAACCTAACCTAACCTAACCTAACCTAACCTAACCTAACCTAACCTAACCTAACCTAACCTAACCTAACCTAACCTAACCTAACCTAACCTAACCTAACCTAACCTAACCTAACCTAACCTAACCTAACCTAACCTAACCTAACCTAACCTAACCTAACCTAACCTAACCTAACCTAACCTAACCTAACCTAACCTAACCTAACCTAACCTAACCTAACCTAACCTAACCTAACCTAACCTAACCTAACCTAACCTAACCTAACCTAACCTAACCTAACCTAACC
>NW_027490912.1:15000-20000 GCF_050948175.1 Xylocopa sonorina | reverse complement strand
ATTTTTTAGGGGTGGTTTTTATTTTTGCAGGGGGAGGGGGGGTGTTAGAATTTTTTAGGGGTGGTTTTTATTTTTGCGGGGTGGAAGGGGGGGTGTTAGAATTTTTTAGGGGTGGTTTTTATTTTTGCGGGGGGGAGGGGGGGGTGTTAGAATTTTTTAGGGGTGGTTTTTATTTTTGCGGGGGGGAGGGGGGGGTGTTAGAATTTTTTAGGGGTGGTTTTTATTTTTGCGGGGGGGAGGGGGGGGGTGTTAGAATTTTTTAGGGGTGGTTTTTATTTTTGCGGGGGGGAGGGGGGGGGTGTTAGAATTTTTTAGGGGTGGTTTTTATTTTTGCAGGGGGAGGGGGGGTGTTAGAATTTTTTAGGGGTGGTTTTTATTTTTGCGGGGGGGGGGGGGTGTTAGAATTTTTTAGGGGTGGTTTTTATTTTTGCGGGGTGAGGGGGGGTGTTTTTATTTTTTGCGGGGGGAGGGGGGGGGGTGTTAGAATTTTTTAGGGGTGGTTTTTATTTTTGCGGGGGGAGGGGGGGGTGTTAGAATTTTTTAGGGGTGGTTTTTATTTTTGCGGGGGGGAGGGGGGGGTGTTAGAATTTTTTAGGGGTGGTTTTTATTTTTGCAGGGGGAGGGGGGGTGTTAGAATTTTTTAGGGGTGGTTTTTATTTTTGCGGGGGGGAGGGGGGGGTGTTAGAATTTTTTAGGGGTGGTTTTTATTTTTGCAGGGGGAGGGGGGGTGTTAGAATTTTTGCGGGGTGGGGGGGGGTGTTAGAATTTTTTAGGGGTGGTTCTTATTTTTGCGAGGGGGGTGTTTTTATTTTTGCGGGTAGGGGGGATGGTTGATTTTTTGTGGGGGGGGGGTAGGTTAGGTTAGGTTAGGGTAGTTTTGGGTTAGGTTAGGGTAGTTTTGGGTTAGGTTAGGTTGGGTTAGGCTCGTTTTGGGTTAGGTTAGGCTAGTTTTGGGTTAGGTAAGGTTGGGTTAGGTTAGGCTAGTTTTGGGTTAGGTTAGGTTAGGTTAGGTTAGGTTAGGTTAGGCTAGTTTTGGGTTTGGTTAGGTTGGGTTAGGTTAGTTTTGGGTTGGGTTAGGTTAGGCTAGTTTTGGTTTGGGTTAGGTTAGGTTAGGTTAGGCTAGTTTTGGGTTAGGTTAGGTTAGCTTAGGTTGGGTTGGGTTAGGCTAGTTTCGGGTTAGGTTAGGTTAGGTTAGGCTTGTTTTGGGTTAGGTTAGGTTGGGTTAGGCTAGTTTTCGGTTAGGTTAGGTTGGGTTAGGCTCGTTTTGGGTTAGGTTAGGCTTGTTTTGGGTCACGTTAGGTTGGGTTAGGTTAGGCTCGTTTTGGGTTAGGTTAGGCTAGTTTTGGGTTGGGTTAGGTTCGATTAGGCTCGTTTTGGGTTAGGTTAGGCTAGTTTTGGGTTGGGTTAGGTTCGATTAGGCTCGTTTTGGGTTAGGTTAGGTTAGGTTGAATTAGGCTCGTTTTGGGTTAGGTTAGGTTAGGTTAGTTTTGGGTTAGGTTAGGTTAGGTTAGGTTAGGTTAGGTTAGGTTACTTTTGGGTTAGGTTAGGTTAGGTTAGGTTAGGTTAGGTTAGGTTAGGTTAGGTTACTTTTGGGTTAGGTTAGGTTGGGTTAGGTTAGGTTAGGTTAGTTTAGTTTTGGGTTAGGTTAGGTTAGGTTAGGTTGGGTTAGGTTAGGTTAGGTTATGCTAGTTTTGGGTTGGGTTAGGTTAGGTTATGCTAGTTTTGGGTTGGGTTAGGTTAGGTTGGGTTAGTTTTGGGTTAGGTTAGGTTAGGTTAGTTTAGTTTTGGGTTAGGTTAGGTTAGGTTAGGTTAGGTTAGGTTAGGTTGGGTTAGGTTAAGTTAGGTTAGGTTAGGTTAGGTTAGGTTATGCTAGTTTTGGGTTAGGTTAGGTTAGGTTAGTTTAGTTTAGTTTTGGGTTAGGTTAGGTTAGGTTAGGTTAGGTTGGGTTAGGTTAGGTTACTTTTGGGTTAGGTTAGGTTAGGTTAGGTTAGGTTAGGTTAGGTTAGTTTAGTTTTGGGTTAGGTTGGGTTAGGTTAGGTTAGGTTAGGTTAGGTTAGGTTAGGTTAGTTTAGTTTTGGGTTAGGTTAGGTTAGGTTAGGTTAGGTTAGGTTAGGTTAGGTTATGCTAGTTTTGGGTTGGGTTAGGTTAGGTTAGGTTAGGTTGGGTTAGTTTTGGGTTAGGTTGGGTTAGGTTAAGTTAGGTTAGGTTAGGTTATGCTAGTTTTAGGTTAGGTTAGGTTAGGTTAGGTTAGTTTTGGGTTAGGTTAGGTTAGGTTAGGTTAGGTTTGGTTAGGCTAGTTTTGGGTTAGGTTAGGCTAGTTTTAGGTTAGGTTAGGTTAGGTTAGTTTTGGGTTAGGTCAGGTTAGGTTAGGTTGGGTTAGGTTAGGTTAGGTTAGGTTAGGTTAGGTTAGGTTGGGTTAGGTTAGGTTGGGTTAGGTTAGGTTGGGTTAGGTTAGGTTGGGTTAGGTTACTTTTGGGTTAGGTTAGGTTAGGTTAGGTTAGGTTAGGTTAGGTTAGGTTAGGTTAGTTTTGTGTTAGGTTAGGTTAGGTTAGGTTAGTTTAGTTTTAGGTTAGGTTAGGTTAGGTTAGGTTAGGTTAGGTTAGGTTAGGTTAGGTTAGGTTAGGTTAGGTTAGGTTAGGTTAGGTTAGGTTAGGTTAGGTTAGGTTAGGTTAGGTTAGGTTAGGTTAGGTTAGGTTAGGTTAGGTTAGGTTAGGTTAGGTTAGGTTAGGTTAGGTTAGGTTAGGTTAGGTTAGGTTAGGTTAGGTTAGGTTAGGTTAGGTTAGGTTAGGTTAGGTTAGGTTAGGTTAGGTTAGGTTAGGTTAGGTTAGGTTAGGTTAGGTTAGGTTAGGTTAGGTTAGGTTAGGTTAGGTTAGGTTAGGTTAGGTTAGGTTAGGTTAGGTTAGGTTAGGTTAGGTTAGGTTAGGTTAGGTTAGGTTAGGTTAGGTTAGGTTAGGTTAGGTTAGGTTAGGTTAGGTTAGGTTAGGTTAGGTTAGGTTAGGTTAGGTTAGGTTAGGTTAGGTTAGGTTAGGTTAGGTTAGGTTAGGTTAGGTTAGGTTAGGTTAGGTTAGGTTAGGTTAGGTTAGGTTAGGTTAGGTTAGGTTAGGTTAGGTTAGGTTAGGTTAGGTTAGGTTAGGTTAGGTTAGGTTAGGTTAGGTTAGGTTAGGTTAGGTTAGGTTAGGTTAGGTTAGGTTAGGTTAGGTTAGGTTAGGTTAGGTTAGGTTAGGTTAGGTTAGGTTAGGTTAGGTTAGGTTAGGTTAGGTTAGGTTAGGTTAGGTTAGGTTAGGTTAGGTTAGGTTAGGTTAGGTTAGGTTAGGTTAGGTTAGGTTAGGTTAGGTTAGGTTAGGTTAGGTTAGGTTAGGTTAGGTTAGGTTAGGTTAGGTTAGGTTAGGTTAGGTTAGGTTAGGTTAGGTTAGGTTAGGTTAGGTTAGGTTAGGTTAGGTTAGGTTAGGTTAGGTTAGGTTAGGTTAGGTTAGGTTAGGTTAGGTTAGGTTAGGTTAGGTTAGGTTAGGTTAGGTTAGGTTAGGTTAGGTTAGGTTAGGTTAGGTTAGGTTAGGTTAGGTTAGGTTAGGTTAGGTTAGGTTAGGTTAGGTTAGGTTAGGTTAGGTTAGGTTAGGTTAGGTTAGGTTAGGTTAGGTTAGGTTAGGTTAGGTTAGGTTAGGTTAGGTTAGGTTAGGTTAGGTTAGGTTAGGTTAGGTTAGGTTAGGTTAGGTTAGGTTAGGTTAGGTTAGGTTAGGTTAGGTTAGGTTAGGTTAGGTTAGGTTAGGTTAGGTTAGGTTAGGTTAGGTTAGGTTAGGTTAGGTTAGGTTAGGTTAGGTTAGGTTAGGTTAGGTTAGGTTAGGTTAGGTTAGGTTAGGTTAGGTTAGGTTAGGTTAGGTTAGGTTAGGTTAGGTTAGGTTAGGTTAGGTTAGGTTAGGTTAGGTTAGGTTAGGTTAGGTTAGGTTAGGTTAGGTTAGGTTAGGTTAGGTTAGGTTAGGTTAGGTTAGGTTAGGTTAGGTTAGGTTAGGTTAGGTTAGGTTAGGTTAGGTTAGGTTAGGTTAGGTTAGGTTAGGTTAGGTTAGGTTAGGTTAGGTTAGGTTAGGTTAGGTTAGGTTAGGTTAGGTTAGGTTAGGTTAGGTTAGGTTAGGTTAGGTTAGGTTAGGTTAGGTTAGGTTAGGTTAGGTTAGGTTAGGTTAGGTTAGGTTAGGTTAGGTTAGGTTAGGTTAGGTTAGGTTAGGTTAGGTTAGGTTAGGTTAGGTTAGGTTAGGTTAGGTTAGGTTAGGTTAGGTTAGGTTAGGTTAGGTTAGGTTAGGTTAGGTTAGGTTAGGTTAGGTTAGGTTAGGTTAGGTTAGGTTAGGTTAGGTTAGGTTAGGTTAGGTTAGGTTAGGTTAGGTTAGGTTAGGTTAGGTTAGGTTAGGTTAGGTTAGGTTAGGTTAGGTTAGGTTAGGTTAGGTTAGGTTAGGTTAGGTTAGGTTAGGTTAGGTTAGGTTAGGTTAGGTTAGGTTAGGTTAGGTTAGGTTAGGTTAGGTTAGGTTAGGTTAGGTTAGGTTAGGTTAGGTTAGGTTAGGTTAGGTTAGGTTAGGTTAGGTTAGGTTAGGTTAGGTTAGGTTAGGTTAGGTTAGGTTAGGTTAGGTTAGGTTAGGTTAGGTTAGGTTAGGTTAGGTTAGGTTAGGTTAGGTTAGGTTAGGTTAGGTTAGGTTAGGTTAGGTTAGGTTAGGTTAGGTTAGGTTAGGTTAGGTTAGGTTAGGTTAGGTTAGGTTAGGTTAGGTTAGGTTAGGTTAGGTTAGGTTAGGTTAGGTTAGGTTAGGTTAGGTTAGGTTAGGTTAGGTTAGGTTAGGTTAGGTTAGGTTAGGTTAGGTTAGGTTAGGTTAGGTTAGGTTAGGTTAGGTTAGGTTAGGTTAGGTTAGGTTAGGTTAGGTTAGGTTAGGTTAGGTTAGGTTAGGTTAGGTTAGGTTAGGTTAGGTTAGGTTAGGTTAGGTTAGGTTAGGTTAGGTTAGGTTAGGTTAGGTTAGGTTAGGTTAGGT
>NW_027490912.1:7500-10000 GCF_050948175.1 Xylocopa sonorina | reverse complement strand
CCCGCCGTTGCGAGATCGAATTTCACATGCTCGCTTCGTGTTGTCGGGTAAATGTATAGACCGCTCGAGGCTGTCCTGCCGTACGAGATTCCTAACGAACTTACGAATTTTTTTTTCGTTTACCTGAGCTACGGAGCCGACTCGACTGGATGGTAATATGGCAATTCGAAAGAGTCCCGTACTCTTTCGGTCGACCGTGTGTCGTTCGTTCGGAGGGGACGTTTCCGTCGCAGGAGCCTCGTTGTCGAGAGTCTGAAACCGGCCGTTGCGAGATCGAATTTTAAGTGCTCGCTTCGCGTTGCCGGGAACCAAGTATAGACCGCTCGAGGCTCCGATACGACGAGTCCCAACGAATTTTTACCCGAACGAAGAGAACGTACCGTCGACACGACCCTCGAATTTTTCGCAGGATCGCGTGTCGCACCGCTCTCTCCTATCTGTCGATCGTATTTGTACCGTTCCGTTCGGAGGGGACGATACCGTCGCGCAAGCCTCGTTGTCGAGAGTCTGAAACACCCAGGCGTCCGTTGCCGAGCTCTTACGAATCATTTATGCTCGCTTCGCGTCGTCGGGGTTGAAACATAGACCGCTCGAGGATGTTGTACGGCGAGTCCCAACGAATTTTTACCCGAACGGGAAAACGTACAGTCGTCGACCTCGAATTCTCTCAGGATTCGTGTCGTCGTCACCGCTCTCATATCAGTCGATCGTACCGTTCCGTTCGGAGGGGACGATTCGTCGGAGCAGCCTCGTTGTCGAGAGTCTGAAACACCCAACGTCCGTTGCCGAGCACTTACGAATCATTTACGCTCGCTTCGCGTCGTCGGGGTTAAACATAGACCGCTCGAGGCTGTTGTACGGCGAGTCCCAACGAATTTTCACCCGAACGGCCCGCTTCGTATCGACTTCACGAATTATCGTGAGAGCGTGTGGTCGCGCCGTAACCTGTTCAAGTCGATCGTATCGTACCGTTCCGTTCGGAGGGGACGATTCGTCGCTGCACAGCCTCGTTGTCGAAGAGTCTGAAACACCCAGCGTCCGTTGCGAGCTCTTACGAATCATTTACGCTCGCTTCGTGTCGTCCGGGTAAATATAGACCGCTTCTCGAGGCTTGCAACCGGCGAGTCCCAACGAATCTTTACCCGAACGCGCGCGTGTCGTCGACTTCGAATTCGTGCATGGAGCGTGCGTGGTGTCGTCGCGCGTAACCTGTTGAAGATGGTCGATCGTACCGTTCCTTTCGGAGGGGACGATTCGTCGGTAATAGCCTCGGTTGTCGAGAGTCTAAGACGCGCCCAGCGGTCGTTGCGAGCTTTCGAATCATTTTATGCTCGCTTCGTGTCGTCGGGTGAACGTATAGACCGCTTCTCGAGGCTTGTACAACCGGCGAACGTTCTAACGAATTTTTTTTTTACATTTACCCGATCGGTGTTTACGGTACATTAGCGGACCCCTCGAGTTCTCGTAATCGAGAACTCGTCGGGTCCGCTTTTTTATTTGCCATTTTTTCAGAAAGCAATACGCCGCTGGCACTTTGCCGTTTTCCCACTCCCAGAATTGTGCCGTTCAGCTCAGAGGGGACCCGTTCCGTTCCGTGCCGTCCACACCCATAACCTCGTTGTCGAGAGTCTTGAAACCCGCCGTTGCGAGATCGAACTTTACTTGCTCGCTTCGCGTTGTCGGGAAAAATATAGACCGCTCGAGGCTGTGTGGTTGGGCGAACGGTGTGGAGCGTCCTAACGAATGTACGAATTTTTTTTTCGTTTACCTGAGCCTTGTTGGAATCGACACGACTGGGTGGTATTGGAATTTTGAAGAGACCGTCGTCGTCGTTCGTTCGTTCGGAGGGGACGATTCCGTCGCTCGCGCCCAAGCCTCGTTGTCGAGAGTCTGAGAAAAACCCGCCGTTGCGAGATCGAATAATTTTATACTCGCTTCGTGTTGCCGGGGAAAACTCTTATAGACCGCCTCGAGACTGTGCGCGAAGACGACGAGTGTGTCCCATCGATGATAACATTGTGTTATGTTCACCCGAACGAGAGCGTCTTGTCGATCTCGAAAGCAATACGCCGCTGGGTGTTTGGTCTTTTTTCTTCTCAGTTCGACGCGCACGTTCGTTCCAGAGGGGACGATTCCGCCGTTGCCCGTTGTCCTCGTTGTCGAGAGTCTGTAATCCCGCCGTTGCGAGCTCGAACAGTTTATGCTCGCTTCGCGTTGCCGGGAGGAAAAAGACCGCCTCGAGGCTGCTGGTACGCGGAGGAGTCCTAACGAATTTTTGAAGGGATTTTTTTTTTTTCTCTTCGCACCTGGACGCGCGTGTGCATTTTTTCGTAACTTTGAGGGAGACCTTACGCGCGAACCATCGGCGTATGCGTTTCATCCGTAGGACCGATATATCGTGTCGCCTCGAACTCCGTTCGGCGACGCCCGCGTCTCTTTCAACGGAGACGTTTGGGTATCGACTTGTTCGAACTTTAGTACCAAGAGACTCAAAGATCAA